>NW_027315779.1:17358972-17456472 GCF_026437365.1 Eucyclogobius newberryi | reverse complement strand
AGTATAGACCACAGTATTAGTATAGACCGCAGTATTAGTATAGACCGCAGTATAGACCACAGTATTAGTATAGACCACATATTAGATATATGTCCACATATCTAATATGTGGGACAATAAAGGATTATCTTAATTTCTTAATCTTAATTTCTTAATACTGCGGTCTATACTAATACTGCGGTCTATACTAATACTGTGGTCTATACTAATACTGCGGTCTATACTAATACTGTGGTCTATACTAATACTGCGGTCTATACTAATACTGCGGTCTATACTAATACTGCGGTCTATACTAATACTGCGGTCTATACTGCGGTCTATACTAATACTGCGGTCTATACTGCGGTCTATACTAATACTGCGGTCTATACGTCATAAGGCGCTGGTACAGCTGGCAGCCCGGTGTAAACGCTCTCTCTTCTTTCTCACACTTATTGTGCTTTATCTCCTATATTTTGTAAATATAGTTAGTATATTTTTTCTATTTTACTGTACGATAGGGACACGCGCTGGAATAGTTTTTTAATTCAACTGTTTTTGACTTTTTTCGGCTGGATTTGAGCGTTTTTCGTTGCGTTCGTTGTGTTGTTGTGACGTGAGCTAGCTCCGAGCGAGCCCACCAGCCCCCCCCCCGCGCCCTCCGGCCGCGCTAAAGTACGGCGTGTCGTCGGTACACGTTTATATACACGTTTATATACACGTTTATATGAAAGAGGAACTTCACGAACGATCGGGACACGCACTGGAATCGCTTTAAATTAACTTGTTTTGACATTATTCGGCTGGATTGAGTGTTTTCGTCGTGTCGTTGCGATGTGTCTTGGCTCTGAGTCCCCCGGCTCCGGCCCCGCCCCCCGGCTCCGGCCCCGCCCCCCGGCTCCGGCCCCGCCCCCCGGCTCCGGCCCCGCCCCCCGGCCGGCGCCGTACCGCGTTTACACAAAGGAGGAACTCATGAAACTGCAGAGAACAGTCGTCTTACCCGGAGATCGTCACGTTATCCCGTCGCAATACTGACCTAACCTAATACTGATGTGCAATTCTGTCGTATGTGCAATTGCTGTTGGAATTCATGTGCAATTCATGTGCAATTACTGTGAAATTCATGTGCAATTCATGTGCTGTCGTGACACATATTCATGTGCAATTACTGTCGTGATCACATGACATGGTATTTATGTATTTATTTGTCTATGGGAGTTTTTGTTTATTTATAGGAGATCTTCTACTGAAAGTGTTTTTCAGACTTCCTATAAGTGATCTGTTCTTCTGTATCTACCTCTGTATCTACCTGCGTTGCACCAATGAAATTTCCCCATGTGGGACAATAAAGGAATATCTTATCTTATCTTATACTAATACTGCGGTCTATACTAATACTGCGGTCTATACTAATACTGCGGTCTATACTAATACTGTGGTCTATACTGCGGTCTATACTAATACTGCGGTCTATACTGCGGTCTATACTAATACTGCGGTCTATACTAATACTGTGGTCTATACTGCGGTCTATACTAATACTGTGGTCTATACTAATACTGCGGTCTATACTAATACTGCGGTCTATACTAATACTGCGGTCTATACTAATACTGCGGTCTATACTAATACTGCGGTCTATACTAATACTGCGGTCTATACTAATACTGTGGTCTATACTGCGGTCTATACTAATACTGCGGTCTATACTAATACTGCGGTCTATACTAATACTGTGGTCTATACTGCGGTCTATACTAATACTGTGGTCTATACTAATACTGCGGTCTATACTAATACTGCGGTCTATACTAATACTGCGGTCTATACTAATACTGCGGTCTATACTGCGGTCTATACTAATACTGCGGTCTATACTAATACTGCGGTCTATACTAATACTGTGGTCTATACTAATACTGCGGTCTATACTAATACTGTGGAGCAGATAAGTACTGGTCTATACTAATACTGTGGTCTATACTAATACTGTGGTCTATACTAATACTGCGGTCTATACTAATACTGCGGTCTATACTAATACTGCGGTCTATACTAATACTGCGGTCTATACTAATACTGCGGTCTATACTAATACTGCGGTCTATACTAATACTGCGGTCTATACTGCGGTCTATACTAATACTGCGGTCTATACTAATACTGCGGTCTATACTAATACTGTGGAGCAGATAAGTACTGGTCTATACTAATACTGCGGTCTATACTAATACTGCGGTCTATACTAATACTGTGGTCTATACTAATACTGCGGTCTATACTAATACTGCGGTCTATACTAATACTGTACTGCGGTCTATACTAATACTGCGGTCTATACTAATACTGCGGTCTATACTAATACTGCGGTCTATACTAATACTGCGGTCTATACTAATACTGCGGTCTATACTAATACTGTGGTCTATACTGCGGTCTATACTAATACTGCGGTCTATACTAATACTGCGGTCTATACTAATACTGCGGTCTATACTAATACTGCGGTCTATACTAATACTGCGGTCTATACTAATACTGCGGTCTATACTAATACTGCGGTCTATACTAATACTGCGGTCTATACTAATACTGTGGTCTATACTAATACTGTGGTCTATACTGTGGTCTATACTAATACTGTGGAGCAGATAAGTACTGGTCTATACTAATACTGTGGAGCAGATAAGTACTGGTCTATACAAATACTGCGGTCTATACTAATACTGCGGTCTATACAAATACTGCGGTCTATACTAATACTGTGGTCTATACTAATACTGTGGTCTATACTAATACTGCGGTCTATACTAATACTGCGGTCTATACTAATACTGCGGTCTATACTGCGGTCTATACTAATACTGCGGTCTATACTAATACTGCGGTCTATACTAATACTGTGGAGCAGATTGCAAACCGACATTAGACGTATCAAACCCAAGTGACACTGGAGGAGCATAATTATTTATCAAGATAACATGTTCCCAAAGTCTGTGTGAAACACTTTTAAGTACATTTTCATCTGGTACTTTACTTTAAACCCCTGAACTGTGTCTGTGCTTTTTATTCACAAACTTGAGGACTTCTTCCACCACTGACTTTGTCTTCAAAATACAACATATTAAGCCAGCTATATTTTATTGCACAAGTTCAGACCATTTTAGGGCATATTTAATACGTCTCACGCCACACTATTATTTGACCCTTTTCTTAATGAATTTCCCTAATGTTGCAGTTGTTGTAAAAGCGGACTAGAAGACACACAGCCAAACAAAATAAACACAATCCACCTCCACCAAAGCCATAGCATTGTTGCATGCTCTTTCTTCTGCTCATCTCCCACAGATGAGCTTTCCACATTTCTAAAGAGGATGACCCAGATCACAGAGGATGCAGCTGCCTGTTCATTGTTCATCATCATTGTCCTCATAGATTCGAGGCTTCAAAATCAATACGCGCCTTCGAGCAAACTAGCGAGCGACAGAGTGTAGCGGCAGGTAGGAGCGAGCATTAGAACCAGAGGACAAAGACACATACACGCTGAATGCCAAGAGGGGAGATGCTATGTTTGTTGATAGGATCATTACAGATGACCTAATGGCTCCAAGGCAACGGCAGTGCTCTTTAATCTAGAGACCTCCCAGTGTAGGACATAATCTGTTTACTACGAAGTGCTCAATAGTCCCACAGAATTTAGTAGTAAATATAGTGCTTCGGTGTCAGGTTGCAAGGTCACAGCACTACAATGCTTTTTACCACAGCACTTTGTGTGTGTTATTTTGGGTTTCACAGTATGACATCATACTATTACAGGTCAGATCTGTGGAGAGGTGACTACATACCCATAGGAATGTGTTTTGGGTCATTTAAACACCTGTAATGGAGCAAATACAAAGCATCAGTCACACAGACATAATTCAGTCGGTATATTCAGTCAGTACATTCAGTCAGTACATTCAGTATATTCAGTCAGTACATTCAGTCAGTACATTCAGTCAATACATTCAGTCAGTACATTCAGTATATTCAGTCAGTACATTCAGTCAGTACATTCAGTCAGTACATTCAGTATATTCAGTCAGTACATTCAGTCTGTACATTCAGTCAGTACATTCAGTCAGTACATTCAGTCAGTACATTCAGTCTGTACATTCAGTCTGTACATTCAGTCAGTACATTCAGTCAGTACATTCAGTACATTCAGTCAGTACATTCAGTCAGTACATTCAGTCAGTACATTCAGTACATTCAGTCAGTACATTCAGTCAGTACATTCAGTCAGTACATTCAGTCTGTACATTCAGTCTGTACATTCAGTCTGTACATTCAGTCTGTACATTCAGTCAGTACATTCAGTCAGTACATTCAGTATATTCAGTCAGTACAGTCAGTATATTCAGTCAGTACATTCAGTACATTCAGTCAGTACATTCAGTCAGTACAGTCAGTATATTCAGTCAGTACATTCAGTATATTCAGTCAGTACATTCAGTATATTCAGTCAGTACATTCAGTCAGTACATTCAGTCAGTACAGTCAGTCAGTACATTCAGTCAGTACATTCAGTCAGTACATTCAGTATATTCAGTCAGTACATTCAGTACAGTCAGTCAGTACATTCAGTATATTCAGTCAGTACATTCAGTCAGTACATTCAGTCAGTACAGTCAGTCAGTACATTCAGTATATTCAGTCAGTATATTCAGTCAGTACATTCAGTCAGTACATTCAGTCAGTACAGTCAGTCAGTACATTCAGTACATTCAGTACATTCAGTCAGTACATTCAGTACATTCAGTCAGTACATTCAGTATATTCAGTCAGTACATTCAGTCAGTACAGTCAGTCAGTCCATTCAGTATATTCAGTCAGTACATTCAGTATATTCAGTCAGTACATTCAGTACAGTCAGTCAGTACATTCAGTCAGTACAGTCAGTCAGTACATTCAGTCAGTACAGTCAGTCAGTACATTCAGTACATTCAGTCAGTACAGTCAGT
Source organism: Eucyclogobius newberryi (assembly GCF_026437365.1). Taxonomy (NCBI): domain Eukaryota; kingdom Metazoa; phylum Chordata; class Actinopteri; order Gobiiformes; family Gobiidae; genus Eucyclogobius; species Eucyclogobius newberryi. The sequence continues at coordinate 17,451,487 of NW_027315779.1, read as the reverse complement.
CAGTACATTCAGTCAGTACAGTCAGTCAGTACATTCAGTCAGTCAGTCAGTACATTCAGTACATTCAGTCAGTACAGTCAGTCAGTCAGTACATTCAGTACATTCAGTCAGTACAGTCAGTCAGTCAGTACAGTCAGTACATTCAGTCAGTACATTCAGTACATTCAGTCAGTACAGTCAGTCAGTCAGTACATTCAGTCAGTACAGTCAGTCAGTACAGTCAGTACAGTCAGTACAGTCAGTCAGTACAGTCAGTCAGTACAGTCAGTCAGTCAGTACATTCAGTACATTCAGTCAGTACAGTCAGTACATTTTGTCAGTACAGTCAGTACATTCAGTCAGTACATTCAGTACATTCAGTCAGTACAGTCAGTCAGTACAGTCAGTCAGTACAGTCAGTCCATTCAGTACATTCAGTCAGTACAGTCAGTCAGTACAGTCAGTATATTCAGTCAGTACAGTCAGTCAGTACATTCAGTATATTCAGTCAGTACATTCAGTACAGTCAGTCAGTACATTCAGTATATTCAGTCAGTACATTCAGTATATTCAGTCAGTACATTCAGTCAGTACATTCAGTCAGTCAGTACATTCAGTCAGTACAGTCAGTCAGTACAGTCAGTCAGTACAGTCAGTCAGTACATTCAGTCAGTACAGTCAGTCAGTACATTCAGTCAGTACAGTCAGTCAGTACATTCAGTCAGTACAGTCAGTCAGTACAGTCAGTCAGTACATTCAGTCAGTACAGTCAGTCAGTACAGTCAGTCAGTACAGTCAGTCAGTACAGTCAGTCAGTACATTCAGTACATTCAGTCAGTACAGTCAGTCAGTCAGTACATTCAGTACATTCAGTCAGTACAGTCAGTCAGTCAGTACATTCAGTACATTCAGTCAGTACAGTCAGTCAGTCAGTACAGTCAGTACATTCAGTCAGTACATTCAGTCAGTCAGTACATTCAGTCAGTACAGTCAGTCAGTACAGTCAGTACAGTCAGTCAGTACAGTCAGTCAGTCAGTACATTCAGTACATTCAGTCAGTACAGTCAGTACATTCAGTCAGTACAGTCAGTACATTCAGTACATTCAGTACATTCAGTCAGTACAGTCAGTCAGTACAGTCAGTCAGTACAGTCAGTCCATTCAGTACATTCAGTCAGTACATTCAGTCAGTACAGTCAGTCAGTACAGTCAGTATATTCAGTCAGTACAGTCAGTCAGTACATTCAGTATATTCAGTCAGTACATTCAGTCAGTACATTCAGTATATTCAGTCAGTACATTCAGTCAGTACAGTCAGTCAGTACAGTCAGTCAGTACATTCAGTCAGTACATTCAGTACATTCAGTCAGTAGTCAGTCAGTACATTCAGTACATTCAGTCAGTACATTCAGTCAGTACATTCAGTCAGTACAGTCAGTCAGTACAGTCAGTACATTCAGTCAGTACATTCAGTCAGTACATTCAGTATATTCAGTCAGTACAGTCAGTACATTCAGTCAGTACATTCAGTCTGTACATTCAGTATATTCAGTCAGTACATTCAGTCAGTACATTCAGTATATTCAGTCAGTACATTCAGTCAGTACAGTCAGTACATTCAGTCAGTACAGTCAGTACATTCAGTCAGTACAGTCAGTACATTCAGTCAGTACAGTCCGTACATTCACACATGCTTCAGTCCCAGAACATTGCCAGGTTTGCTCTGCTCACACTAAAACTGGCTTTTATCTCTCTGCATTCTATCACTACAACATGCGCTGCATCATTTAAATTGAATAAAACTTGAATATATCTGCTAAGTGTAAGCAAGGAAACCAAGCTCGTAACCAAAGAAACGAGCAGTGGTGCTGGTAATTTTCTGGCTTTATTCACACATGTCAGTCCTTCCCTGCATTAGTTCTAAGAATTTACATGGGAAATTTCCAGATCAGAAATGCAGGGAAATCAGTTTTGGCTTCGTTCACACATGTCCCTACACTTCAGGGAGCAGTGCCCACTTCCAGGCAAATATGAGGTAATGAGGACTATAATCCCTGATGAAAGGATCTGATCTTCTTTACGTTATGCTTTTGCTCTGGCGTAATGATAAATCAAGTGTATATATTTCAATTTCACAGCTGTTTGACATGGAGACATTAGATAATGAGAGGAAATACAAGTGTAAAGTAATTATCTGCTTCAAAAGATCATTTCTACCTTTAAAAGGTAGTTAATTATTTATTTGCTAACGCAGCGCTGGCATTTACACAGCAGAAGTGAACCAGTCAGGGGCCACCACACTCTCACAGCCCACATGTGTGGAGGAAGGCACATGCTTTTTAATGGGATGAAGCAAATTTATTTTCTGACTTTTTTGTTGTATTTTTTTTTTTCAAACGCAACATTAATGAAAAGTGTGACCTGTCACACCTGAGTAGGAGCAAAAGTATTCTGTATTACTCAACACACCAGGGCGTGAAAAGGTTGTCATCAGATAAAAGGTGATTTGTGCAAGATATCAGGTAATTTGTCACAATATCTGCATGTGAGAAAAAGCACCCAAAACGAAATTGGGTAGAAAAATGTGATCAAAGAAAGGTCGGACTCAAGGTCATTTTTATATCTTGCAGAGAGAAAAGTGTAAACAACATAGGCCTAGCAAAAATGCAATATAGACCCACCGTAAAGGCTGTGCAGACACAAAAGCTGCAGTTTTAAAGCACTTTTGTTGAGCCACGAGAATAAATAACACTGCGTTGCTCACAGCAAATATTACAGAAGGAAGAGATAAGAGAAAACAGACTTGAATCCGTGTCGTTAACAGTGCAATGGACCCAAAGAGTGAAAACAATGATATGGTTTACATTTTTGTGGCTGGGCGATTCCTGGAGAAATGAGCATGTGTCTGTGGCAGCCTGGACCACACACACTCTTATCAATCTCTGCACAATAACACAGAAAACAATTTGCTAATGTTTTGAAAATAGCATTCCCTTTCGCCTTGCTCCGGCATTGAAAGATGTATGCACAATTTCATAAACACAATCAGTGTGCTGAATGGAGGCACTGATATTCTGAAGGAAAAAAAATCTCATTGTTCCTGAGCTATGGAAAAGCAGTCAGTGGCCCATATCACACCACATACACCCACCCCACCCTCGCTCTCCTTCAGCAGCACACAAAGCCTAATTCCACCGAGCACTGAACAATGCGCAGCAGTTAGCGCAGACAATATTATCGATGAGCAAAAAGAAAGCGTCAGCAGGACAGATGCTACACTGAGGAGAAACTGCATGGGCCACAGAGGCGTCCATGAAGGTTCAGAAGAAGAAATACAAACTGCAGGTATTGGAGAAACTGTGGCTATTCATGACAAATACTTATGCTACTGTAATAGAGTTGATTTTTGGTTAATTGTCCTGTTTAGTAGTTTTAAATGTTAAATACTGACCATGTAGTTTCAATTAGTTACATAAAATTATCATGGGAGTATTGCGTACAGCACAAGTCCCAATTGTCCCATGGCTCAGCGGTCTTTTTCTGAACAAACTCGCATCACTGCACCCCCCGCTTTTGATTCATCCGAGCGACGAGAATGTGGTTTAAAATGACGTCATGATGTTATAACAAGTACCTTTGATCCCCGATCAATCATTGGGTTTATAAAGCAATAGCTAGAACATAGTTCTTTGATTTTTTCTTTCGTCAATTTTTGGCAGCAAAAAGTAAAATTAAAAACAATACTAAGGGTTTTCACTGAACTCAAATGCAGCCGGAACCAGTCTGACATCCTTATATTTGGCCGGAAGTCATTCCACTCCTGCATAGAACATGGAAGTATCAAATTATCGGCAGGTCAAGGTGGGGAAAGTGGAGATCTGCTGACATCTGCTGGGGAATGTTTGTGGCTGTAGTAAAGATTTGTTTAGGCATTTTATTTTTGAAGTTATATGCTGCAGAAAAGGTTCATCCTAAAAAAAAAAAAAAAAAAAAAAAAAGTAAATTAAACATCCATCCATTTTCTACCGCTTGGTCCCTTTCGGGGTCGCAGGTGACTGGAGCCTATCCCAGTGACTTCGGGCCTTAGGCAGGGTACACCCTGGACAGTGGCCAACTCGTCGCAGAAATTAAATTAAACACATTAAGTGAAAATTGTGTTCAACTTATATACATTTAATATTTATATTCACGCAAAATAAGAGAACCTGTTTTTGTCCCACAACAGGAATATCTCAGGTTTGCAATGCAGCAGAACAGAGACATGCAGAATAGAGCCCGCGTAATCTCTCATTCCTCCATTATAGAAAAAGCTTCAGTTGTAATCATCTAGACGTTTAGACTCTCATCCAAGTTGTTCTCAATTTGCGGCTCTAGTTTGATTCTTTTTCTACTCTAAACCCTGTAATGGATGCATCTTATGGTAAACAAAGAACTGGCTTCCAGTGAAACAAAAACAGGACAGGTGGGTGGGGCTTTGTTACATTTCTGTTGACTGTACAAATACACACATACATTTAATACGCTGCTGTAGAGCACTGAATGAGTAATTCAAATAACGTATTTGATTCAAACTATTATTTACTCACTCTGGATATGGTTTGACCGTTTAAAGTTATACAATTCATTGTAAAGGAAGAACCTATAACATACATAATTTTCACTCAAATTAATATCTTACAAGGTTAATATGTATTAACTATTGTGCCATTTTGAACAAGCATGTGATTTTTGAAACAAATAGCAGTCTCATTGCCGTCAAGTTCAGATCCCACATCATCTTGGGCCCTTGCAGTTCAATGTAAAATCGATATTCCGTCTGAAAGAGTTCACTCCCCCTCCGAGTCCTCTGCACCTTCCTCTACAGAGTCCTCTGCACCTTCCTCTACAGAGTCCTCTGCACCTTCCTCTACAGAGTCCTCTGCACCTTCCTCTACAGAGTCCTCAGCATCTTCCTCTACAGAGTCCTCTGCACCTTCCTCTACAGAGTCCTCAGCATCTTCCTCTACAGAGTCCTCCTCGTCCTCATACTTGGGAGGCATCTTCAAAACAATCTCATTGTCCTCATCGTCGTCAGCCACCACCACAGACTTCCTCCTCTCTAGCACTGAAGGGGTGCAGAGGGGGGTGTTCTGAAGAGAGAAAAGTAACAAGACATTTGGTCTTAGATTTGGGCAGTTTGTGTTTTTGCAATAGCCGGTAGTCGAAGAAGTACTTAAGTAAACGTACGGATACAGAAGTGAAAGTAAAGTACTAGTAGAAACATGTACTTTTAGAGTAAAAACTAGTCCACACTGAGAACTATTAATGGATCAAATGTAATGGTCTTGATAAAAAAAAAATTGTGATAGAAGCATCTGAATTGATAATTTGTCCAGTATTTTTGTCAAAACATGGTCTTTTACTCAATATTAAGGCAGGATGTCACCATGGCCATTTCAAGTATTCTCAAAGTATTTTACTAGTCAGTCGGTAAAAGAAAGTTGTAGAGTTGAAACAGATGCCTGCTCTCAAATGTAATCAAGTACTTTTTCATGACACAGGGAGTGGGGGGGGGCATCCAAATAGTCTTAGGGTTAGGGTAGGTTAGGCAGTAGTGATGAGTCTTTTGAATCGGGGTCTCACGGGGCACCTGCAGTTCGGTGCGCTGGGGGACTCATTCTAATTTCTCAGTGAATAAGAGTTGGATTGTAATAAAACAATTGTAATTAGTCTGAAAAATGATTTTTTTTTCTAATTTGTGAGTATCCATAATAATTTGTTCAGTGTTTGATAATCTATTATTATTCTATGCGAGTTTGAGACATCCAATGTGGGCTGAACATGCAAGTTCCAGTCGCCTCCTGGGAGAGCACATACATTTATCAAAGTAAACGCACTCCCATTAATAATTCCTTTGACCGTTTCTACTGCAACAGTAAATGTAAATTCGGTGTTCTTGTTGGTACATTGGTTTTATCGCACTGCCACAAATATCAAGCGCGATAAGCATTAACGCACCAGACTAATATCAGCACAGTTATCTGGCCCTCGGTCATTGACACACCAAGGGCCATTTTCAGTCTGTGCAAACTTCCGGCAAATATTACATATAAACTGATCCTTACATCACTGAGGGTCGAGGTGTTGCCTTCTGATGACTTCTTCGGAGGGACTTGAGCCGCCTGGAAAAGGATACATTTGAATACAGTAAATTCAAAGGTTGTCAAAAACTCAGATGCAAAGATTACAATCCAACTTGAGCAGGATTTATGAGAGCAGAATTGTTTATTAATCACCCTTCGTAAACAATTTATTTGGCACATTTGAGACAGGGACAGTGCACAATCTACATTGACCTCATCAGGAGATGCTATGTTTCAGGTTGTAGCTCAAGTGCTAATTTATGCCGTAACATTCTACTACATATGGCCAGCTAGTGGCAGGAGCGCACAGAGGGCGGAACATAGTGCCAACATGAGCAGTTAGAAGATCCTTGGACACGACCCGTGTGGAAGTTACTGTCATGAGTGGCTCTCCGAAATCCTCCATACCATCTTTAAGCCTATATTGCATATTATTGTTTAATGTTTTGTTGTTTGTGTTGCACCGAATCACCAGGACAAGTTCCTATGTTTGTGAATTTTGTTCATTGACAAATGGCAATAAACCCTATTCTGATTCTGAAAATACAAAATATTTACAAGGTCGACATTTTAGTAAAGTAATGAAACTAGTAAATTAATTTACCATAAAGAAAAAAGACTAAACTAGTTAGACTGTAGTACTTACAAATCCTGGAAAGTCATAGTCGATTCCGTTCTCTGCCAGGCGTTTCCTGAGCTTGGCCTCTTTGCGCACCAGTTTCTTGGTCATCCTGTCGATGTCTTCTTGGGAGTGAGCCTTGTTGTAGCGTGTGACAGCAGGTTTAGAGGGTTTGGTGAACGGTCTCTGGGAGCCAACAAACAGCTTCTCATGCACTTTCTCTGGCGGAATCACATGGCCTATGGAAACATACACATCTAGTTATCGAGGATTTTAGCAATAGAGTAATCTGTCGATACTTTTCTTCAATTAATCGGTTAATTTTTTGTACATTCCATCACCCATTTAAAAGCATATTAAATATTTATTAGACAAACATTATATTTCACAGTAATAAACAAATAAGGAGTTCCTGTTTAAAATAACACATTTTATTCTTAATGTCACAGTACGTCCCCAAAAGAGCAACATTTCACCTCACCAGTCCAAACTGTTCTGTTTGTATATAAAGAATATATATAAAGGACTAAAACATGTCACCAGACTTTAAACTGTTACAGTAGCCAGTGTGTGCCGTTCACTTCAGCCTCTGTGTCTTCACCCCATAATTGTAGACTTCTTGTTTCATACTTGCGGTCCACCATATTGTTTCCATGGATATTGCCTGTTTCAACGCACAACAGAGGAGAGTGGCGGATATTGTCACTGGGAAACAGTGTTGTGTGAAAGAGCACAAACACACGCCGCTTTCTCCTTTGTTGTGCTTCAATTGCTGCAGGTCCGAGTGGAACAAGCTCCGTGTGAAACTAAAGCTCCACAAGCCGTTCCGTGCACTCAGCGCACAAGATTCACATTTTTAATTAAAAATGTAAATTAAACAAATCATTGAGGCAATCAAATAAAACCTTTTTGTAACCAAATTACTTGATTAATTGTTGCAGCCCTATTAACATTATCACAGCCAATTCTGTGTTGGCCTTGTTGTCACTGCATGAGTATTTTAACATACATTTGATGAGTCTCTCTCCCATTAGATAATTGTTCATCGTCTCTGCAACAATCTTGGCGACTTCATCACAGTCAAACTCCACAAAGGCATAGCCTTTACTTCCGCCGGTCTGCAACATAAGAAAAACATTCTTTAAAAAAGGGAAATACTTTACATCCAGCTATAAATAATAACAATAGTTCGAGGCAGACAGAATGCCCTGATTAAAGAAAATGTGGTAAAAAGCCCACGGTTTCTTAAACACAGGCTTTGAAAGGTAATAATGCACATTCACATTTAGCCAATAGGATCCTGATTTGAATGATTGTATTATGAAAACACCTTTAACATAAATCAGGAATAGACTTATTTAAAGTTTGTCGGCACATGGGTTTTATCACTCTGCCAATCCATGAGCAGGCAATAAGCATAACGTGCAACAATGCTTTGGGCTCAATTGTCTGACTTCAAACCACTTTTAGATCCAAAGTCATTTTCAGTTTGAGCCAATATTTAATCTACCTACATACGAGCATTTCAAAAATACAGAATTTACACACCTTTTTACTCCTGGACAGACGCAGCCGCCGGACTTTGCCAAACTGCTCGAAATAGGTTTTGAGTTGTGGCTCAAACAAACCTAGAGGCAAATGTGCCACATAAATAACACCAGGGGCAAATCTGGTACCCTGAGGAGAAGAAAAAAGGTTTAATAAGTACTGACATATTAAAAATACAGAGTCAAAGCCACATCACTAGATTCCCCCCCATCTCAAAGTATACTCAAAAGTTCTTGAAATTAGCATGCCAGACTTCACATTTTAGTACATGTTTTGAGTAAGGCTGCATGATTGTGAAAAAATATCTAAATGTATAGAGATTAGATTGGAGATGTATTTAAATAAATAGGGTTATGTTAAAAATTCACCTTTTAAACATTCAGGGATCAAATTATGATTTCAATTTCATGGCGGATAATAATGCAAGAGGTCAACAAAATACAATTCCACCATTTAACTTCTGGTTTATATCTATGGCGTCATTTAATTATGACACTAAAAAAAGTAACGCAAGATGAACAAATTGCTAGAATAACTTCACAAATAAAACGGTTGAATGGTTAAAACAAAACAAAAATAGTAACCAATATCAGAGAACAAAATGATCTTAGTTATGACACTACACTGACCAAAGCACACATTTATCTAACACACTGAGATGATCTCAAATGATAGCATTAAAACAAATTCATTGCGATAAAACTACATAAAGTAGCTCCAGATTTGTATCGTAAACCCACCTTGCTTGATTTGTTCTTCTTAGCCTCTTCGACCTTCTTTTTAAACTCAGATTCTTGTTGAGGATTCAGTGCGAGCAGATGTTTAGGAGCCGCTTCTGCTTTAATTTCCGTCATTTTTATATAAAGTATTTGTAGCTTTAAATACACATGGCGTTAAGAATGAACGGAGTTAAGATCTGCACAGAACACGTTTGGTCCGTTCTGAACCTGATCCATGTGGCTAAAGAACATGTGAGGCAAGGCGGAAGTGGAAGTGGACCGGATATGGAGGAAGACGAGAAGCGCGCCGCCACTGGCGAGGAAGCCAAAGTGGCGCTCGGCGTTATCACAGCTTCTCACGACAGCGCCGGGATCATAGTCACGTTTGCAGTAAAAGTGCGGAACTTCACTTGTCGTTCCATTCATTCTCTATTTGCCATGGAATTAGCCGAGTCTTGTCCGTAGTTTGGACATGCCTGTCTTACACATGGATCTTTTATGGGTCTTACGTGTTGCCAGTGCCAGATTTGTATTATTTTTTTTTTTTTTAATTGTTATCGTTATTTTTTATCCCAAAGCAGATTTAAATAGTTCATCATTGTTCATTGTTTTATGTTGCACCGAATCACCAAGACAAGTTCCTATGTTTGTGAATTCTGTTCATTGACAATGGCAATAAATCTTTTTTTCTGATTCTGATTATCCATCCGTAATGACCGGAGCAGGAAGTGGAGCGCCACATTTTTAAGGCAACCGGAAGTAGCAAGTCGGTTTCGTAAGTGCACGTTTTACGGCGACAGTGGCAAAGGGTGTCTTTAAACGCAATAAACTAAACTGAAAGCAGTGACCCAATTGATTCTAAGTTATTAAAAATTAACTTAGTAAAATCATTATGAATCCGGGAAGTATGTGATTGCAAAAAGTAAAGCAAAGGTAAGGTGAGGTAAGGTAAGTTTATTTGTACCCGAGGGTAGATAAAAAGAGTGGGCTGGTCAAAAAGCAGGCAACATGACTTACATATGTATTACCACTACAGTACTAACCATATTCATTGAAAAAGTTACATGCTGCAATCTTCCCTCTGACATAATGTGATGATTAAAATAATTTGGTCACACTGGATGTGTGTTTTGCTCATCCTCCATTTGTGTGTATTTTCTACTTCCCCACAAACCCTTTGCTCTCTATTTGCAATTTAAACATGTTTAAACATAGCCTGCCACACTTGTCTCAAATCTTTACAGCTCTTCAGGAGCATTCGAATTTCAATTTACATTTGCAATTGTCTATCCGTTTTTGGCTTGGCACTGTCTTATAGTTTGACCCTAAAAGAAGCAAAGGAAATGTAACTTTTCTTATTTGTGCTATTGTCAAATTATATTTTTCTTTTTGTTGTCTTTTCTGTTGTCTTCAGCACTGATAAATTGTTGGCACAAAGATCAACCCTTTGAGTGACCAGTGAGTGCAGGACACTCTCAGAGCCATCAGCCCCATGTGGTCTGAGTGAAGTGCACTGTAATCAAAGCTCCACAGTAAACACTGTGATGGAGGAGAAGCTGGGGCCCCCACTGAGCTCACAGCAAAACACACACTTTAGTATGAGTTTGCCCACGTAGGAAGGTTGTTATTGAATTTTCCTTGGCTATAAGTCGGTGCAGTGTTGCCATCCTTTAAAATGAAATAAATGTTGTTTATTTCTGTTTCAAAGCATTATACAATCACCATTCCTCTTAAATTAGGCTGTATGTTACATATTTACACCATGGATATATTACACAATAAAATAATTGAGACAAATTGTGCGCAAAATGTGTTAAATTTCCAAATAATAAATAAAATGATTTCGTCTTCAGAGAAATGCCTAGTCAATAGAACAGAATTCAGTCCACCCAAGACAAGCTGTGATTCCGGCAAACTGGCCGTATAATGTTGAAATTCAAGGAGTTGAGATGATTTGATCTGTGTGTGTCATTATTGTAACTGGCCGGGTTAGGGTTAGATTTGGGTGAATTGAATGTGTTCTGTTCTTTCTCTGGTAGTGATTCAACCACCAGGGGGCAGCTTTGGACCACGTTTACACTGACCACCTCGTCTGATTTCAGATGTTTGCTGTGGGTCACTCAGGATGTTTTCATATTCTATTACACAAAGCATGAAATCCACTCCACTGCTATCACTTCCACATGCTGCTTATTGATGAAATTGCTTTTAACATTATTTTCTCTTCAGCAACTCGTGTATCTTCATGTGAAATATAAACATTTGATGTAATATTTAACAATCACATTCAGTAATCATAATCACACTATATTTGGAGTGACAGAATGACGACAAAGCACAAGTAAATCATGAAAATTTGACATTTTAATGGAAACTAAAACTGTGAACACTGGAGGTTTTTTCTTTTATTGAATCAATTACATTGTTTGGATTTGAGGATTCTTACCATGCTTTAGACAAATCAAAACCAGGACAATGAGACAATTCTTTTAAAATTCAAAACAAATTTTAAATATCATGATGAAGACTGCTGACTTAACATGTAAGACATCTGAGAATGAAACACTATTGCCTTTGTGCGGCAGGAGGACAGATGAGAAAGTAAAACAAAGATGGCGACATCTCTTTGACTGTTAGTAGTGAAGTTGCCCTTGTCCACTGTAGACCACCTTAGATGTCCTTTACCTCAGTTAGATATATAAAAAGGAAAATCTGCACAAGTTGCAAGGGCAGTATCTTTTTAAAAATTAACAGTTTGAAGATGCACAAACACCAAAGTCCAGCATTTCCCATTACAATTGATTACTGAGGAAGCAGCACTGTCGGTATTTAGTGTGACCTTTTCTTTCCCTGGCACAGCTCACAGAACACTCAAGTGGACATTGGGCTGCTACAGTAGTGACTTGTGCTCAGACAAAACCAAAATTAAAAAAAAATCTTGTCTGAGTGCAGAAATGTTTTGGTGTTCCTTTGGTGAAAGTTGCTAATCTGTGCGTTCAGATTTCCTTTTTCTTTTTTTTTAACATGGCAGATAAATTAAACTTCACATACAATGAATTTCAAAGGTCCTCAACCACAGAAATGTGATGTAGTGATTTATAGAGAATCAGCTGACAAAAAGAGCTAGTTGGTGAAACAAAATAAGCCTAAATTGTTCAAACAATTAAAGTCAACAAAAACTCGAGTGACATCTTCCTTTTAGTTTCATCCTACTTGTGCATCTATGGATAAATTAGGTTTAAACTTAAAATAAACAGTATCATAAACATATGGTTAAATAAATCTGTTCAAATGTATGATTTGATGTGCTACTTTAGACTTCTGAAAAAGGACTTGCACCAAGTCCATCACCACTGATTTTGGCTTTAGGTCAAACAATTCCCAATACGAGCAGTGAACATTTCAAAATCAACAATGTCAGAAAAAAAGAAAGAAAATAAAGTCTACGCTCTCAAATTGTTAAAATTTCCAAAGCAGACAAGCAAAGCAAAAGTTACCAAAAAAGAACAAACATTACAGAATGGCACGGATATACGCAGGAAGCAGATTTTTAAACAATCAAAATTGCTGTTAATTTATCATAACGTTTCACACAGGCACCTGAACATGTAACAACAACAAAAGAGGGCAATGAGCTCAATTATACCAGAGACTTGCATATAATAATAGGAAAAACTTGCTACGTGCCCGCTCATGAAACATCGGACCTCAGCTGAGTTGGAAATGGCCCACGAGATTTCAGACCAAAACTTGAATTATTAAAACGTTCTTAGAGTCTGAGCAGCAGATGATGTATTACACGTTTGGCCAAATACAGCTGCCATTTCCACCACAGCCTGCACCAGCAACTTGGAGGTGATTGCACATCCTGAAGAAAAGGGAAGGGGCTCACAAACATATCAGTCTTTTTCTTATGCACGCACCTACAAACTCAACACACACAATAAATCCCTCCCGCGCTCCCATTCAAAACAACTTGCCTTTTTGGTTTGCAGACACTTAACAGTTGTATCTTCATAAATGCATATTTCAGATGGTTTAATAAGTGCTAATATAGAGAAGTCTCCAGGTTGGGGATGTGGGTGATTCTCTGATTTCCCTTCCCAAGACTATCCCGTTGTAAAAACATGTAAAAAATAAAAATATTCATTGTAAGACAATACAGTAACATCACATAAGTCTGTTTGACCCTGTTGACATCTACAGCCTACAGATGCTTCCCTGTCAGTCACAACACAGCCAGAACTAATGGCATTGGCCCTTAATGGGTATCAATGTTATGTGCATGAGAATCATTAGCATTTGGGAGGGCGGTCTTCGGAATTGCAGGGAAAAGATGCAATAGGTTTAATTTCCATCGTTGCCCAAACCAGTATGTGGTTAGACTTTGCATCAGGGTCACGATTAACAAAATAACATCAGTCTGTTGATAAAGTTTTAACATTACAGTATGAACAGAATGATGTGGCTATAAAAGTCAGCTACACAGCTCAAGAGTGGAGCAAACAAGAAAAACGTTCTAAAAACAGCAAACGATGTGCTTTTAAACAGGGAAAATGACAGAAAATATGACTTAAATTATTTGGCGTCTTAAATAAAGCTCCAAAGAGCAATTTCCAAATTGGGATTATCATCCGTAGATGGGCTACTACACAAGGAAATATTTAACATAGTCATGGCTTATCAACACTACCTGAGTTACATAATAATTCTGTATTTTATCTTCTCTGAAAAATAACAGCCCCAAGCCATTATTTCGAGGAGTATTGAGTGAGTACATAAAACTCTAGCAATTAAAAAGGTAAATGCAGTTGGCGTACATAAAGTGCTATTAATCCACACAAAGCAAATCTGTTGGAACTGAACTCAGAAAGTCCCTTTGTTACAGACATGAAGACCATCTTGTCTTAGAGAACGGAGCAAAACAGCCAGCTTTTAAGAGCCACACAAAGCAGTTATTTTCAGAGGATGCCTGTGAGCAGTTTTAAACCGGAGGGGCACCAACATCTCAGCTAAGATGTAAGTAACAGGGATCACATGTCATGTACGCTGATTACAATATTATTGCACACCGATTTGAAAATGTTAAGGTTTTCCACAGTAGGAGATAAAACAGACCTCCACTTCACATATATATTTTGTCAATGTGGCTCGTAAGGGCTGATTGAGAGATATTGCATTATTTTTTGTTACTGCTGCAATCTTAATGTGGTAATGAAGCCTGATTTATTTCCACAAGTATACATGCAACAAAAATGAAAAAGAAGAAAAAAAATATTAAAAAAAAAAAAAAAATCACAAAATCAAGTCCCAATCAGAGAAAATACAACCTTCAAAAAGCCTTTTTTACCACTGAAATACAGTGCAGAAGACCAAAAATGTTTAACATAATTTGTTCTAAAAGCGTTTACATGAAGTGAATTTAACAAACACTATAATGAGCATGAAATGTGTGAAATCTTAAAAATCCAGAGGATTGCCGTTAAGATTGTGTTTTAAATGAAAGGGGAGGGCCATTGCTTTCCTTCCAGTCACACACCCGTTTGTATACTGTTGGGCCTACTGCAGTGCAGTACACATTTGTAAGAAAGAAGAGACAGAAAAGAAACATTTAAGACAAGGCTCTTCTTCCTGAAGGGTGTGTTACTCATGAGCGCCCCCTGGGCTTGCTGTTTTAACAGGAAGATGATAATGCCACCGCTTCAAGGCATTGTTTTCTAAAGTGTGTTCATGTTTTCAAGCTTGCACTGAGTTGTGCACGTATGACGTCAAACATATCTACATTGAACTCATAAGAATGCGCTGAGAAAGAATAGCTGAGGCATCCCATAATCACACTGATGTAGTTGAACAGGATAAAGGCTTGGGAGGTGCAGTCGGACACCTTGTAGTTGGACGTGATCTTAAAAGAGCCACAAGACAAGGCCCTCACAGCTCAAAGTCGCTCGTGTCCATTCATCGACTTGGAGAGGCACAGGTCGACTTCTTTAGCACATCCTTTGACAGTTTTTGTGAATATTTTTTCTTCAGAAGTTTGGTGCTCGACTCTTGAGTCCAAAGGAAATCTTTCATGCTAAACTATAGTTTCACAGTTGTTACTTTAGCTATCCAACAGGATTTCCAAAGAAGATGGACTGCAGAAGGTTTACTCACTGGTCAGGTCCATCCTTGGACCCACTATACACCACTACTCTTTTTGGATCTGAAACACAAAGCAGAACTATTACATTAGAGGCACTCAGACAAAAGATAGCAGACCATGTAACCCACTTACCTTGTTTTTGCAAGTTAAAAATAATTTCCATTTCTGTTGAAAAAATATAAAATTACAGTTAATTTGAGGAATATTGTGCATTGTGACTATTAGATCAGATGAAGCAATGTTTGTATGTACCTTTAGTGTGATACATGACAGCAGCTTTTATGTCAAAGGAGCCCCAGCTACACCTCCTACCATTGTCTTTAAAGTGAGTCGACTCTTTGACAGAGCCAAACAGCACAGTGGTCACGGGGCCCTGGGCACATTTAGCACCGGTATCTTTACCCAGGCCCACAACAGAGCATGCAGCCTTGCCCTCCTCTTTTGGCTTGTCCTGGCCACACTGTTGCAGTTTGCACTCTTCATTGACACAGACAGGAGAGGAAGAAGCGCGAGTCCTTTTCTCCGAGTCCTGGGCCAACATGGCAGGATCAGAGAGCAAGGAGATGTTCTCAAAGCAGGGCTGGAACTGGCTTTGAGCAACAGACACTGAGGAGTCGTCCGCTGAAGACACCGGTCCACTTTCTCTGTCTGGACCCAAATTGGGCTCATTGATAAAGGAGAGCCCCCACTGATTCTGGAAGATGTCTCCTAAGGCTTTCTGATTTGTCTGAGCAGCTGGCGGGTCAAGATGGCGAGCACTAGGGAGCGCAGGTTGCATATTTAAAGGGTAAATTAAAAGAGTACATTTTCTAATATCATACGCCTCTCCATCTATACGACTACTTGTAGAGCTACAATTACTTTCCAGAGAAGATGCTACATTCTCGCCACCCGGGACAGATGGGGCTGGTGGAATACTACTAGCATCAGGAGTAAAGAAGGTGCCTGAAGGGCAACCATTCCCAGAAACCGGACCATTACTAAAGCTAGCTGAGGTGATAGTTTTCATAGCAGACATGGGGACCTGGGACAGTCTAACAGGAGGCAGTCCCTCTCCTGCAGATTGAGCTACTTTGAGGTTTTCCTTTACTTTACTTGCATAACTGATCTTAGGAACAATTTTTGCACTACTATTGTCCACAGGAAATACTGGAGGTGGCTTAAACAAAGTCCAAGAGTCCTCTTTAGAAGGGGAGGACAATTTGGCTTTATGCCTTTCCTCAGCCTTTTTACCAAAGGTGCCAGCTGATTTACTATCAATGTTTTTCCTCTGCGATTCTCCCACTAAAGCGTCCAAGGAAACAGCCCTCCGAGCAGCGGCAGGAACTTTGAATGTCTCCAGCCGAGAAGCAGCCAGTTTTTCATTTGACTCCAGGCTAAAAGCCCCAGGTGCCTGCATGCTATTGCCTTGTTGCTTGTCCTTTTCACGAGTCACATTGTCTGTGCTCTTGACATTGTTGCATCTTGCCTTCTGCTTCTTAGAAGTTGAATATCCACCTTCGGAGCCGCTTCCATCATTGTCCTTGCTAGAATAGCCATTTGTAAGAATGCCACAATTTACAATGCCATTTTGAAGCACCACAGTGTTATCCACAGATTGGTCATCATGATGATTTAAATCCAAATCCTTGTCATTTTTAAGGTCCATATTTCTCTTGTGATCCAAAGCTTTGCTGATTGTTTTGGGGACAGTCATATACAGCCTCTGAGAGGATTTCTGCTTCACAGTTACAGTACTCGCAAGTCTGCTACCATTGCCGTTGGTGGGATGTGACATGCCAACAATATCAGACGAGTTAAGATTCTTCTCCCTTTCCTTGATGTTTAATTTTGTAGAGCCTAGAAGACAAAAAGGATTTTAGTCAAAATACACATTTCTTGAGGATCTAACACTTATTGCCCTGCCTGCGGTCTGATGCAACAACCATTGTGTTATAACTGCAGCTTCCATGACATGCATTACTGTCTCACCATCACGTCGATGGATATTTCTGTAATTTAACATATTATTGAAACTTAGATTTTTACCAATTCACATAAACACGGGGCAAAACTGAATAATGTGATTTAACAACAATTACATAAGGAACTCTAACCTTGACCTGATTAATTAGACAGTCAAATAGTCTAGTTGTCTGGTAGAAATAAATATTCACTTGCTGTGGACCATAAATGGCTGTATGCAACCATAGCAGCGTCAACGTGGTGCGCTCCATGCCACCAGCACCTATGTGTATGGTCACAGCGCATGTCTACATTGTTTACGTTTAAGCTTATTTATAAAAGTGGGGGGAAAACGGTGCAAATTTAGAGGATTGCCGTTTTTGGGAATCACATCCAACCTGCTGCGTGGCTTGAAGATGCAACAGGCCTGTCAAAGCTAGCATTTAGCCTGCGCTAGTGTCAACCGCATGTGTCACAATCCCAGCACAACAGTTCACCTCAGCGTGGCTTTACACACGCACAGGAACCAGAACCGATCCATGTGTCATTTGGACCCGACGCTGTCTTAGAATCCAAACTAGCCTGATTAGCATTAGCTCTGAGTGATGTTGTAACATGGCCGACAGGAAATGGCAGCAGCTCAGAACATTCCAGTGGAGCCGGCTCGTTTTCCTCAACCGGGACACAGGCGTCTGCAGATGAATTCAACACGCGCGGTCCACACGCAGAAACGACCCGCAGATAAGCCCCGGCGTACACGAGATTCAACGCAATATTGTGGTACTTTTGCCTTTATATTTACTGCTGAAAATGGGTTGCCAAACCGGCGCACGCAAGGTCAGTCCCCGACGTGTCAGACCGCTACCGTCACATAATGCCCGCTAATCGTGTTCAATCGTGTCTGACAGTGCGCTTTATGTCCGCGTCTGGGCGCGCCACGCGTTCACAGCCAAAGTGCCGAGTGTTGACTGTAGTTTACGGCTAACATGCTAAGTCCGGGATCACGCTCGCGCTCTACGCTAGTTAGCATTAGCTCCCTAAGCTCATTGACATTAGCTGAGTAAGGCTAGCCCGCGTTAGCTCACTCCTCCGGATGGCCCGACCTGTTTTCTTCGTGTTCGTTTCCTGATGCTGGCGCTGGCTGTGGCTCTGATCATGTTTTAAACCTGCCGTGTGTTGAGTTGAGAGCCTGTCCGCGCCGTGTTGGTGTTTGCCCTGTGCCCGGTCTTTGGGCTGTTCCTCCATTGAAGAGTGGAGTGTCGGACTTTAGCGTTAGCTCCTGGTAAGTACAGCGCAGTCCAATCACAACCAGAGCAAAACGGAAGCTATTTGAAGCCACTGTAAACGTCAGCACTCGGGGGCTAAAAATGGCACTGTTTTGGGTGGTCATTGCTTCTGAATTAGCGTGTTCTATTTTTACATTGTTGAGCACAGAGGCATCGGTATTTATTGTACTTTGTGCTTGATCATTTGTATTGTCATTAGAGGAAGGATGTTATAAAGTGTTATGTTTGAAGGGTGGTCCACACTGGGGTGGGGTTCCCTTATCATATGACCGGAGGCTCTGCCACGTCTCCAGGCTGTGGATAGGCTTTGGTTTAGACAGGCACTTTCCCCAGCTCCTAAAATGGAAAGTCAACATTCCCAGAGTGCATACTACGCTCACGTGTCAAGAAAGAATATCAAACACACGCCATTTACTGTCATCAAATGCTTACATTGTGGGCTTTTGTGACAGTGCTAGTGCCATCAAAGTAAACTGAGCACCTTTTTGGATTTGTCGTTTGAGTTATTGCTATCTATGGAAATTATTGATGATTTCCATAACCATCTTGGGGGAAGCATGCCAATAGAAAACCATATTGAGAATGTATATGATAACATATTCGACCGCTGTCTCGTTCTTCAGTGTTGAACTTGTATGTAAATCCATCCATGACTTACTTTACGCCTCACCATGGAAATATAATCATGGATGTATGAGTATAATCCGTCCATGCGCCTTTTACACTGACACTAAAATGCACAATCCAACCCCCAAGAAGGCTTACAGCGCCCCCTTGTGGTGCATGACGGGAGGCATTTTGATTAAGTTTTCA
Organism: Eucyclogobius newberryi; assembly: GCF_026437365.1. NCBI lineage: Eukaryota > Metazoa > Chordata > Actinopteri > Gobiiformes > Gobiidae > Eucyclogobius > Eucyclogobius newberryi. Next base: position 17,432,315 of record NW_027315779.1, on the reverse strand, counting down.
AATCTCTATTTTAATGTCGCTCACACCGAAGAACTAATAAACAAACGCAATAAACTCAATCAGCAAACAATACCATTTAAAGTTCAACAACTCTTTTATGGTTGGGCTTTGTCAATCAGCAGTGGAGAATTTGACGAAGATAAATCTTTACATGCAATTTATTGTAAATTAATATGATAATTTGACCAAAGAATATGTGCAATATACATACATACATACATACATACATACATACAATAAAATATAAAAGGCCTAATATATTTTTCAGGTTTTCTAATAATAATTGCAACAAACCCCCACATAATTGCGACCAATTAATTAGTCATACTGTAGAAGATTAAAAACACAGTAAAATGTGGTTCAAACCTATAAATAACCTCAGCCTTTTAGCATATCGAGTTGACTGAGATAAACTGACATAATGTATAGAGCGTCCGTGTTTTCAGAAAGTGCATTTTCTCGAAAGTATTAAAAATTCAAATAAAGCAATGGACTTCTTCATGTCTTGTAACTCCCTTGGTGCTGACATGTAGTTATTGTGTATAGATTGTACGCATCATGGTGTCCACAGATTCTGAATTAAGTTGTTGCTTTTAATGGCTGCTGCCTGCCAACTACAAAGGTGCATTTACTGCCATCTTCTTTATTCATTAGACTTTATTCTCTCTTCTGACTTTATTATCTTCTGAATGTTGTTGTTGTTGTTGTTGTTGTGTTACTTGGATGGCGGTTGGCAGCCAACTGAAGAGGTGCGTCTTCAAAGTCTTCTGAAGTGAATCTTTTATTACAGAGGAATTCATTGTCTTCAGGTGTCACAAAAGGTTTTGAATGTCTTGATGACGTAGTACTTTGTAAGTCAGCCAGTAGAGAACATTAAACATTAGAAAGCTCATGGGGAAAAGTGCTCGGGAGATCGTATCAATTCGTTTAGCCCGCTCCACGAAGCGTTTGCGGATGTCATAGAAACCTAATCCAGGAGGTAAATCGGCAAAGACAGGTGTTGCATCCATTTCAGCTGGACCTGTCGACAGTGCAAGTCTGTAGCTTTGGTAGAGTAAGCCTTGTTGTTCCTCTTCCTAAATACAAATAAAACATATTAGTCTTCTCAGTTTAATTTACAGTTTTGTAAATCTCCATTGACTGATCAGTCAGTTAGTGAGCCCCACTTACCCTGGCACAGACGCTGCACTGCTGAGAGGGGTTTCCATGTGGAGTATTGTTGCCTGAGAGGTTGTTTCCTTTTGCCTTACTGTCACTTCCCTACAAGAGAAAGACCGGGTTTTGATAACCTTCAATAAACTTAACAATTGTTGCATCGTACAATCTTATTCTGATCAGTACAAATAGAATATAACAAATACATCAATCTGTCAAAAGTATAATAATAATTATAAGCAAATAGACTGCATTTTTTTTGCGTGTGTATGGTATAAATATGAAAATGTGTGCAAGAAAGATCAAGACATTAGGAAAACTCATCCAAGTGAGGAACAAGGTGATGCTTGAATTAATTACAGGTCATTTAAGCGCATGCTTGTTGGCTACGGCATAACATGCAGCAGAGATGTGCAGCTCATGTAGAGCCGGGTGCAGGGAACAGCCAATGACAGCTGCCCCAGGGGCAAAGTGGGTGTGGGTTGCACTCACAGATCTCTGCCGCTGCTGCTCCTTCAGCTTCTTCTTCAGTCTGAAGAACTCCTTGTGTTGCCGTGAAACGAAGTTAACAGCGGCATATTCCAGCAGTGCAGCAAATACAAATAGTAGACATACTGCCATCCAGATATCTATGGCCTTCACATAAGAAACCTGAGCGACAAGACAAACTACATTATAAATGGTAACTATAGGTATCTTTGGTAACAACAGATCAAATGGTTCAAAAACCATTAACAAATGCAATGCAGTATTCAGTTGATACTCTTATCAAAACGTATCTACATTTTCTAATGAAATGTACTTAATTTAAAATAAATAAATGGATGCCAAATACCACTTCTGTACTGTATATTTGGTGTAAACTGTTTACTGCCTAAGTGATCTCTTGTCTTTAATTCTAGAGCGAGTGGTAAATGTGTGGGAGAAAGTACACACAATTCCTCGTGTAAAGTCCAGATAAAACAGTGCGTAACCTTTGGCAGTGAAGCCCTGGAGCCCGAGCTCTGGGTGGTCATAGTCAGCACTGTAGTGATGCCCAGTCCGACTCGAGCTGGGGCTGCGTCCATGTTGATCCAGAAGGAAACCCAGGACAGAATGACTGTCAGCAGGCTGGGGATGTACATCTGGATGAGGTAGTAGCCCATCTGCCGCTCCAGGTAAAAGTTCACTTCTATGCATGTAAACTTACCTAGATGCAACAGCAGTGTTACATTATATTGTACAAAGCAATTCTAACCTAACCTTTGTGAAGTGTGTTAACCACACAACAGGTGACTATGTGCATGAGGGTTAGGACGCTACAAGTTCCTTGTACAACAACGAGCACCACTGTATTGTATTCATATTGTAATGTATTGGTCACAGTTCTTTGAACTAACATTGCTCGAATAAATACTCTAAACTAAACAAAGCATGTGTTCAGTACCTGTGTTATAGTTCTTGGTGCAGTAACCCAGGCCCTTTTCCTCCTTAAGCACAAACTGTGGCAACTGCAGATCATCAGCGACCTGTACGGCCCCAACATCCAGCCATTCAAAGATTAAGTCATTCATTGTGTAGCCAACTGGACAAAGAAAGAAAATTTAAATCAAAGTTTATTCCTTAGAAGAATTTCAGAAGGATTGATTACAGCAAAACCGCTGTTAAACTGCTTTTATATAGCTTAAGTAATCAATATTACAGCATAATTATACAACCATCATAATTAATCAAATATATCTGTTCTGCCATAAGAAATAACACTGTAGTAGTTTCAAAACTTAATAACTTCGGGCATCAAAAATGTACACTACTTTGACAGTGACCAGTGCATCAAAATGATTGTATTTAATGTTGTGTTCTATTAGTGGCTTTATGTAAGTAAGGGGATCTGTCCAGCAAAGCTGCTAAATCCATAAAACATTGTTGAATTAAGTAGATACAGCAGTACATACATCACGCACATACACATACACATACTGTTCTTTTTTGTTGTCAGTCAGTTTATGTTTATGCTTACAGCTTTCCAGTTGCATTGTGCATGTCTGACTGTCCATGGGGAAGTTCTTGAGATCCATGGGACAGGAGAGGATGAGAGTTAATCTAAAAACACAAAGACGTAGAGTTTATTGTCATGTTGCAGATGTCTGGGGAGAAGCAGCTGCAGTGATGTGTAAAATGGAAGCTGACATTCTCACGCATTCTCCTCCCAGTGCTGGACGTCCAGGTAGAGAGGCCGGACCTCTAAACCCCACAGAGGCCGCAATCACACGTAATGTCACTCAAACCTTTTAGCACTCGGAGCCAACATTTAAGGTCATGTCAACCAGATACAACCTTTGCGGCACCTGTCCTAGGATTTTCCTGTAATACTTTAGTACAATACACAAAGCAAACCAGTGATGACAGATGATGCGTAGTCCGGGACCACAGCATTTTTTTTAATAGACGATGCATCATTGTCTATAAAAATCTTGTTTGTCTTCAAAAGAAAACAAAGCATGTAGTTTCACAGCTGACAGACTTTCTGTGCTGACTCATAAGGCGTATCACTGCGTATGCCACATTTGCCTTTATTCTGGTGAGGACATTGAGGCATCACGGCTGAGTAGTGACGGTTAGTAAACTTTTACGCATCCATATGACCTTGTTCTTTGAACCGAGAAAACCATGTTGTGTATTAATGCCCTGAGGTTAGAGGTCACTGCATTCATCAAGCATCAGAATCACAATGGATTGGTTAAACTGAAAGGGAAATATGGCTTTAAAACAATTCTAATTATAACTCATCAGCATTACGCTACACTAAATCCTTGCCTTGGCACCACACTACTGACCTGATTATGCTTTATCCTGCAGAAATAATACAACTTTTAACTCATTAGGCAGTAGGAACAGGACAATGCCCTTGCGAGTGAACTCAATCGAAAAAATAAACAAAGCGAAGGGCCATGTAAGAAAAAGGAGATATTGTCTGTCAAACTATAATGTGATTTCTGATTTAAATGTGCCAATAACTGTGATTATGGGCACCACCCAGGCTATTTACCTCTAGTCAACATCTTTTATTAAACCCATGTAATCTGTAACCCAGATCACATTTTGTGGGTAGAAAATATGTCAAAAGCCTTAACAAACCATTGCTTACTCGACCAGACGACTGACCCGGACAAATTGATTACTGTTGTTCATTATGCTGCTCTCAGTGGCTGGCCATAGGTTACTATGGTAATCCACAGACTCACAAGACATGACACATTTCTAAAACGTAGTTAGGTTTCTTACCAATTTGAACTCAATTTATTTGAGCTCGGAACCAACACAATATAAATACACAGTCTAAGTGACTTTTGCTTGGCTGGATTTTAAATGATTTGTTTGGTTTGGTTGGGAAAGTGCATGTAAATGAACAGACATGGGACACATTCTATAAGCACGCAACAAGACCGCTGCCAAGGGCTTATTTCCATCAAATGTCCCGCATTGGCTCTTACACTCCTACGCACAGACACACACAGACACACACATACATACACATACACAGACATGCACACATACATACACGCACACATGCATGCACATACATGCACACATACATACACACAAACACGCACGCACGCACACATACACATACATGCACACACACACATACATACATTCACACACATACACGCACACATACACATACATACACACACACATACATACATAAACACACATACACGCACACATACATACATGCACACACACACAGACACATCTACATGCACCTACACACGCACCTGCACGCACACATCTACATGCACACACACACACACACACACACACTTACGCACACATTAATTGACATTGGAGGCAAGGCAGGTGAAGGACAGGAAGTAATTACAGTATGCACTGGTCTGGTCAAAGCACCAACCTTCACGGTGGTGGACACGTGCTGTTAGCCCTTTGCCAAATGCCAATATTAGTTAGTTTGTATTGATCAACTAATATTTTGATTTTTAGTTTTACATTACTGGTCTTTCATTTATATTACTTTGTCCTTTTGTCATGGGAAACGGGTTTGTAGTTTCCAATCCATTGAACACATCCTGTACAGTTTTGCACATGTATATAACTGGGTCACGAGATGGTGACTATGAGGGTCTGAATATGATTCAGCTGCTCAGTCCTCCGTGAGCTCTGGTGCCTTGAGGTTAAGGCCGTTGTCGGGACAGATGAGCACACGTCCATCAGGTCCCTCTCGAAATACAATACCTTTTTGTTTTAAACTTTTTTAGACTTCAGTACCTGATGCTGTAGAGGACGTTCCCATTGCTAAAGATCCGCAGCAGTTTGTTGTCCGTGGTAACCTCATGGAAGTTTGCCCCCTTCTCATTGGCAAAGAACAGATCCGGTTTCCAGATGGAGTCTAACATAGAAGGGTCCAAGTCCAGAGAGTCGTCTGGGTATTCCTTGTAGGCCAGTCGAGGGTCATTCCACTGCTGCCGTAAAAATACATTAAGTCGGTAATCCTGGTGAACAACAGAAAAAGAATGAAAAAACAAAATTATTATTATTTTATAAAAACTAGGCTAAGTCAGGCATTCAATTGCATATCACATATCATTATTTATGAACATAAAATATAACATACTGAATCACTGCATCAAATTTTAGCACTACTGGTCTTCTATAAAACTTAACAAAAATCCATAGAAACCATAAAGTGGATAGGATTGGAACTGCAGGTATGTCAATAAATAATTAGAATATACATACGTAATACACAAACTGTAAAAGTAACTCTGTTGTAACATTTCAAGATATTGTGAAGATTGAATGAGTGAACAGAGTAACAATGGGTAAAAGAATATTTCTACTTAACCATTAACAGCCACCGCTACTTAAGACTTTTGTAAATGGTCTACTCTTTTTAAGTATTTCTCTAAAAGGTGTCTAGATTGTCAGCACTAAGTATAACACTATATTTTTGTATTCAAACGAGATTACTACTAAATTATAAGTGACAATAGCTAATGTGCAAGACTGTGTTTACAGTTGTAACATCATACTGTGAGGACACACATCAGCCAAGTTGCTCCAAATGGCCTTGACACATAAATACATAGGGAGGACTGTCAGACAGGCTTTCTGTAGATAGATGAGATGAATGATGAAGAGTACACTACTTTTTGGATAAATTAAAATCAGACATTGCAGTTAAACTTAGGTCCTTCTTTTTCTGACAAGAACATTATATTGCATTCTTACCATAGTAGTTTCTGTGATGGATCCAAAGCTGTTTATGAAGATGTTACAGGTGACATTAACAGGAGGTCCTGCCAAAACAACATATGCATTTAAAAAGTCACAAGCCAATGTGCTTTTTGAGTTAGTCCCAGATTTAGAGCAAATCACTGCACATAATGCGTCTAAAAGAACATTTGAATGTAAAATAGGGCTAGGAATGAGAAGAGGCAACACTTACAAACGTAACACACTTGCACACAATGTTGCATTGTGGTATTTTTGTAGACGTAACATGTCTTTGTCGTTCCTTTTTAGCACGGTCCATCAGTCGACCATCATAACGTTAAATATTTCAGTGGGAGGCAATAATTTATTGATTATACTTTAGTTACATTAGTGTATTTATAGATAATCAGCCGGGGATTTACCCAGTGTGCACTTGACAGGGATGTGGAGCAAGTATGAAAAATGGATAAAACGCGACCCCCGAGAATGAGGGTGAAGTGTGTCAGAAAGAATATGTCTTCCCTCACTATGAGATGGAGCACAAAAAGGCCTGTGGGGTAACTAATGACGAATACTTTGACAAAAAACACTTGTGAAGGAAGTCAACGTTAAAACCTAAGGATGTGGGTCAGTAAGAGCAGTAATGACAAATGGCATGAAAAGAAAGCAGGAGGATGCCATGTGTGAAAACCCCACTGCCTCCCGGCCCGTCACACTCTGATGCCATCTGCGAGTGATTTGTTCTGTGTAAAGAGTTGTGCAAATATGAAGCTCACACTGGTTTCCACAGGAGAAAGTACCTTTAAAGTTGGGGCGGATGCGGGCGTCATATCCAGATGTACGGCCCATCAGTTTGTCCAGAAAGTCTGAGGGAGAGTGTGGTCTGGGAGCTTTGGTGCTGGGGAACGTCATGTCTTTACAAGTCACTAACCTGCCACAATATTAGACACACATAGTAAGAGGATATCTGGGGACGGCATGGATAATGACATGTATTTTCTTTCATAAGGCAAGCTACACTATTTCTACATTAACACAAGTATTAGAAAAGAATAAACGTTGTCTTCAGTGGGAAATGTGCAACATTAAGGACAAGAGCAACAATTCAATAACAGCAGGGACAAAATAATTATTCAGGATTTTTTTTACTACATAAAATGACAACACTAAAGAGCATGTGATGGTGAAGTGCACTATTGATATAACATTTTCTAAAAGTTTTGTTTTTGATCAAAGTGCATCTTTTACTATTAATTCCAATTCATATTTATTATTTTGATTAAGAACACATTTAAAACAAATATGAAAATTAACTACACCTATATATTGAATTTAAAATTGTATTTTATATCAAAATAATGTCTTCCCTTACTTCATAAACTGACCAAAATAAAAATAGTTTCTGGAAAATAAAATGTAAGCTCACACAATAATCACCTTTGAATGGAGAGGAAAAAAAGAAATGCTGCGCTTACCTTTGGTGAAAAATAAAGACTAATGAAGCCCAGATGAAGTAGATATTGTCCAAAAGCATTCTTAAATGGTCAAAAACAGCAGTAAAGCCAAGTACAGAAACTTTGACTCCCTCTGACACCCTCTGACTCCCTCTGACTCTTTGCAGGTGAACGTCAGGAATATGCTCTGCTGCTGCTGCTGCTGCTGCTGCTGCTGCTGCTGCTGCTGCTGCTGCTGCTGCTGCTGCTGCTGCTGCTGCTGCTGCTGCTGCTGCTGCTGCTGCTGCTGTCACGGCTCATGTATTATTCAATATCCACACACAAGTTTTTTCTGTTCATATTTCTGGGTTGTGTTTGTGTGACGACTGTCCTCTAGTTTTCATGACCTTATAATAATGGTCATGAATGCTTCACAAATGACTGGAGGACTATTTAAAGAGACAGTGTCGTTATTGCAAAGTGTGACCCACTCTTCCTCTTGAAGAACCATGGTGAACATTTAAGAAATTAACGATTCATAATATATATCACTTAGTATTTGTCAGTATATGCCTGTACATCATTTATCTTGCACAAATTTACACTTAACATTTAAGGAAAAATAATATGAATATTATTATATATGTAACATATACATCCCATCAATAAAGTCAAGCTTTATTAACCACATCCTTCTTATGAACACATTTTCATGACGGTTAATGAATTGTAAACCAATTTTAATGCAATTTTCCATTTTGAAAAAGCATTATTGGATGCAAGAAATGGAACATTTAATATCCTCATCCTTATTTTGTTCATTGTTGTCCAGTTTTTCTGGTCTAATTATTTCATCCCCTGACTGCCAGATAAATTGTGATAGAAAAGGAGAAAGCCTGTTTATTCTTCCATGCAGAAGTTGGCAGAGGGAGGTGGCAGTGCAGCCATTTACTCATGTAATATTAATGTAACACACAAAGGAGGGAGGCTATGGCGGCACGTGTTTGGCTGTACACTTGAGAAACCACTGTCAAATAACATCAGTAATGTGTGACTATACAAACTAGGAACACAACACTAATAAGAGGCTCACAGTAGGATAAGGTTTCTGCTCGCTTGAGCTTATTCTCTGTAGAGCAGAAGTAGGCCAAGTTAATGCCGTTTAGTTGTGAACACCCTGGACAACATGTTTTGATTAATTGACAATGCAGAATAAAATCATTTCCAATTATGAAAATATGTAAATTTGAATGATTAAGCGGCACACTTGAATTTAAAAATACACTTTATTGAAATAATTGTACATGACAAGCTGCTTGACACACAGAAAAGAATCCGTGCTGAATAAATTCATTCAGAAAAGGAGAAACAATCACTATGATGAAAAGTAAAACCTGAGGCGGATACGGTGAGATTGACAAAACTTACTGAGGTGCACCAAACTGAAATATGAAAATATTTTAGCGAAATAATTAAATGAAATAATTTACAATGTTTCTCATGTTGCTGATTTGCCTTTACAAGAAGTGCTTAACTTAATCCTCATGAATGTTGAATAGTTTGGCGACTTCGTTGAGATCTACATGCTCTTCTCCATCTTTAATTATCTGCAAAACCAGATGAAACACCATTAGCTTCATTATAAAGGATTCTGAACAACAAGTGGTAAAACACACTGTTTCTCTGGAAAATGAGACATTATTTCTGAGGAGGATGTCCCTGTAAATAAAGGATGAATGAAATACCTTTCGGGCAATAGGCATTCGATTGAAGACATTCCACAGAATAATCCCCACCACCACTTTGTCCCTCAGGTAGAAGATGACTCCTTTGCCGTATTCGTCTTTGTGCTCCACAACAGGAGCTGGTGTGGATGAGGCCACTGCACTGGTGGCTGTGGCCTCGGTTTCACTTTCAGAGCGGATCCCAGTTCCTGAAGAACATTTGACAAAATGTTACACTCTCGTCCCAATAGAATGTTCATGTTCTAGAATGTGATATAATCTCAGGTGGTGAGCAGGGGCCTGTGTAACTTGGGAAGATTTACTGTTCTTGTATTGCAATATTAAAGTTCTAAAGTCCTTTCAACTGACAACAATCATGTCTTTGGAGTTGAATAATGTCCCCACTTTCTCAGGCTATTGTGAAAAAGTTATTTTACTTTTGTTTATTTGTGCCAACAGAGAATTTGTTGAAATGTGTGGCAGTTTTTGTTTCATGCGGCTTGGCTCAGTAATTACAAAGTAATAAACCATAAACTAGGTCAACGAGTTTACAATCGGACAGTTTGACAGTTTCTATCCTGCTTCAGCTAAATATTCCACTACAGGCCTTCTGGACTGTCGCCACATCACCTGAACACAACCTTTTAGGAAAAACAAATAAATGAGAAAATACAATCCTACCCGACTGCTCTGTAGCTGCTTTAGGTGTGTCCTTTGAGGTCGCTTTGGCAAATATTCCCACTGTTGGCAAACTGCTGTCAACAATCCCAATGGCTTCATAGCCCACATCTGGGCCTAGGTCACTCCTGTAACACACATGCATCCAAATGACACCATTGTGCATGTACTAGAAGTAATACTCATATATAATAATCCATCCATCCATCCATCCATCTTCTGCCGCTTTATCCGGGGCCGGGTCGCGGGGGCAGCAGTCTGAGCAGGGACTCCCAGACTTCCTTCTCCCCAGACACTTCCTCTAACTCCTCCGGGGGGATCCCGAGGCGTTCCCAGGCCAGCCGAGAGACATAGTCTCTCCAGCGTGTCCTGGGTCTTCCCCGGGGCCTCTTCCCGGTGGGACATGCCTGAAACACCTCCCGAGGGAGGCGCCCAGGAGGCATCCGAAACAGATGCCCGAGCCACCTCAGCTGGCTCCTCTCGACGTGGAGGAGCAGCGGCTCTACTCCGAGCTCCCCCCGTGTGGCCGAGCTCCTCACCTTATCTCTAAGGGAGCGCCCAGCCACACGGCGGAGGAAACTCATTTCGACCGCTTGTATCCGCGATCTTGTTCTTTCGGTCACTACCCAAAGCTCATGACCATAGGTGAGGGTAGGAACGTAGACCGACCGGTAAATAGAGAGCTTTGCCTTTCGGCTCAGCTCCCTCTTTACCACAACGGTCCGATGCAGCGACTGCATCACTGCAGCCGCTGCACCGATCCGCCTGTCGATCTCACGCTCCATCCTTCCCTCACTCGTGAACAAGACCCCGAGATACTTGAACTCCTCCACTTGGGGCAAGGACACCCCACCCACCTGGAGAGGGCAAGCCACCTTTTTCCGGTCGAGAACCATGGCCTCGGATTTGGAGGTGCTGATTCTCATCCCAGCCGCTTCACACTCGGCTGCAAACCGTCCCAGTGCATGTTGCAGGTCCGGGTTTGATGGAGCCATCAGGACAACATCGTCTGCAAACAGCAGAGATGAGATCCTGTGGTCCCCAAACCGGACACCCTCCGACCCCTGACTGCGCCTAGAAATTCTGTCCATAAAAATTATGAACAGAACCGGTGACAAAGGGCAGCCCTGGCGGAGTCCAACATGCACTGGGAACAGGTCTGACTTACTGCCGGCAATGCGAACACAGCTCCTGCTCCGGTCATACAGGGACCGGACAGCCCTGAGCAAAGGGCCCCGGACCCCGTACTCCCGGAGCACCCCCCAAAGGACACCCCGAGGGACACGGTCGAAAGCCTTCTCCAGATCCACAAAACACATATGGACTGGTTGGGCAAACTCCCATGAACCCTCGAGCACCCGATGGAGGGTATAGAGCTGGTCCAGTGTTCCACGACCGGGACGAAAACCACTCTGCTCCTCCTGAATCCGAGGTTCGACTATCGGTCGGATTCTCCTCTCCAGTACCTTGGAATAGACCTTACCCGGGAGGCTGAGGAGTGTGATCCCACTGTAGTTGGAACACACCCTCCGGTCCCCCTTCTTGAACAGAGGGACCACCACCCCGGTCTGCCAGTCCAGAGGCACGGTCCCTGACCGCCACGCGATGTTGCAGAGACGTGTCAACCAAGACAGTCCTACAACATCCAGATACTTTAGGTACTCAGGGCGGATCTCATCCACCCCCGGAGCCCTGCCACCGAGGAGTTTGCGAACAACCTCAGTGACTTCAGCTTGGGTGATGGATGAGCCAGCCACCGAGTCCCCGGTCTCCACTTCCTCTTCGGAAGACGTGACTGAGGGATTAAGGAGATCCTCAAAGTATTCCTTCCACCGTCCGACGACATCCCCAGTTGAGGTCAGCAGGCCTCCACCCGCACCGTAAACGGTGTTGGTGAGACACTGCTTCCCCCTCCTGAGGCGCCGGACGGTTTGCCAGAATTTCTTTGGTGCCGACCGATAGTCCTCCTCCATGGCCTCCCCGAACTCCTCCCAGGCCCGGGTTTTTGCCTCTGCGACAGCACGAGCCGCGGCTCGCTTGGCCTGCCGATACCCGTCGATGACCTCCGGAGACCTACAAGCCAGAGTGGCCTGATAGGCCTCCTTCTTCAGTCTGACGGCATTCCTTACTTCCGGTGTCCACCACCGGGTTCGGGGGTTGCCGCCACGACAGGCACCGGAGACCTTGCGACCACAGCTCCGAGCAGCCGCATCAACAATGGAGGCGGAGAACATGGTCCACTCGGACTCAATGTCCCCAACCTCCCCCGGGACATGGGAGAAGCTCTCCCGGAGGTGCGAGTTGAATACCCTACTGACAGAGGGCTCCACTAGACGTTCCCAACAGACCCTCACAATGCGCTTGGGTCTGCCAAGTCTGTCCGGCTTCCTCCTCTGCCAGCGGATCCAACTCACCACCAGGTGGTGATCGGTTGACAACTCTGCCCCTCTCTTCACCCGAGTGTCCAAGACACGCGGCCGGAGGTCTGATGACACGACAACAAAGTCGATCATTGACCTCCGGCCTAGGGTGTCCTGGTGCCATGTGCACTGATGGACACCCTTGTGCTTGAACATGGTGTTCGTTATGGACAATCCGTGGCTAGCACAGAAGTCCAATAACTGAACACCGCTCGGGTTCAGATCGGGGAAGCCGTTCTTCCCGATCACCCCTCTCCAGGTGTCACTGTCATTGCCCACGTGGGCGTTGAAGTCCCCCAGTAGAACAACGGAGTCCCCGGTCGGTGCACTGTCCAGTACCCCTCCCAAGGACTCCAAGAAGGCCGGGTACTCTGCACTGCTGTTCGGCCCGTAGGCCGCCACAACAGTGAGAGACCTGTCCCCCACCCGAAGGCGGAGGGACGCGACCCTCTCGTTCACCGGGGTAAACTCCAACACGTGGCGGCTGAGCTGAGGGGCTATCAGCAAGCCCACACCAGCCCGCCGCCTCTCCCCGCGGGCAACACCAGAGAAGTGGAGCGTCCAGCCCCTCTCGAGGAGATGGGTTCCAGAGCCCAAACTGTGCGTGGAGGTGAGGCCGACTATATCTAGTCGATATCGCTCAACCTCCCGCACAAGCTCAGGCTCTTTCCCCCCCAGCGAGGTGACATTCCATGTCCCCAGAGTTAGTCTCTGTGTCTGGAGATCTGGTCGCCGAGGCCCCTGCCGTCGACTGCCGCCCAGATCTCTCTGCACCGGCCCCTTATGGATCCTCCTGCGGGTGGTGGGCCCACGGGAGGGCGGCCCCACGTCGCTCTTTCGGGCTGTGCCCGGCCGGGCCCCGTGGGGTAAGACCCGGCCACCAGGCGCTCGCCATGGAGCACCCATCCCAGGCCTGGCTCCAGGATGGGGCCCCGGTGACGCCGATCCGGGCGACGTAAACGGCCTTGTTCGTGTCGTCGTCATAAGAGGCTTCTGAACCGATCTTTGTCTGACCCGTCACCTAGGACCTGTTTGCCTTGGGAGACCCTACCAGGGGCATGAAGCCCCCGACAACATAGCTCCCGGGATCATTCGGGCACTCAAACCCCTCCACCACGTTAAGGTGTCGGTTTCTATCTTAATTTAATAAAAAGTAGGCCAAGGGGAAAGTACCAAGATATCAGCAAGAGGTTGAAATAGTCTGGAGCCTAATGTTTTGTTTAGCATCCATGATGTCAGGGAGGTGTTGCGTTTCAACAGCTGTTAAATACAGTTATAATTGGCATAAAAATGCAGCCGACTCTGAACTAAAGCAACCTGTGCTGCAGAGTCATATTCTCCAGCAATGGCCTTGTGAAAGCGCTTAAAAGTTTTATACATAACAGTTAGGAGGTCACAACAGGCATCAATTGTTAACGGTTTAAATGTTTTGCATGTTTGCATGCTACAGTGCACTTTTACGGCTCTACTGCTTTGGAGGAGCATCTTCTGTACTAACCAGAACATGGACTGATGCCAGTAGGGTTTGTTCGCTCCCGTCATGTTCTCTCCAGCCAGTCGCCCACTCACAACTGCATGGTCATGGTGCTCCACACGCCGGCGGCCCAGTCGAATGTCATAGAAGCACGCAGCGTCTCCAGCCTCAACAGAAAGAATAATATACACTTAAAGATGATGCACTTTTCAAAGACACTGTCGCAAAACAAATTTTCTAAAATGTTAATAAGTGAACTTTGTAGTTGTTATCTTTATATTTATGGACACAGGTCATGTTCATGTAACTTACCACCCAAATATTTGATCTGGCCTGTAGCTCTGCATTGACCCTGAAGCCTCCGAAGTCAGAGTCCACCTCCAGACCTGCTGACTTTGCAAGGTCAACATTGGGCTCTAGTCCAACAGCTGCAACTATGTGATCAGTTTTTACCTGCAACAGTGTGTCCAAATCAATGAATAACACGTTTCTCTGAATTAAATTAATTAGAAGACATTAGTGTGGGCAAACCTGACGGCCATCCTTCAATAGGATTTCTAATTTATCATCTTTGAAGGCCACAGACTTAACCAAAGCCTCGGGGACAATCTTCACACCCTCTGAAAATATAGGTCACAATCACAAAGCGCATACTTGAAAATGGGTCATAAGAACACCAGCAGTAATAAGACAGTAACCTCTCTTGACTTTTTCAGTGGTCCAGTTGCTCAGATACTCCGGCAGCACTTTTCCCATGTTGCCTTTCTCTGGGAACATCTGGATGACCTCAAGGCCAGTCTCTAACGCTAAATAAGATACATACAAATCATTTTGCGTCTTTAACTCATTATTCTTAATTAAAGCCTACTCACATCGTCGGCCCAGCGCACAAGCGATTTCACTGCCCAAGAAGCCTCCACCAATTATTGTAATAGAGTTGGCATTTCTGGACACGTTGTCCAAAGATTTAAAATCCTCAATCTGTCCGCAAAGAATAGAAATATAATTACTTCCATTCAAATCAACAAATTATGAAGTCAAATCATTTTTAAAATGTATAGTATTATGCTTATTCTATAGCAGATTTAAATGTTTTTTTTTTAATTTTACATAGGTTGTTTAATCATTGTTCATTGTTGCATGTATGCACCGAATCACCAAAGCAAGTTCCTATGTTTGTGAATTCTGTTAATTGACAATGGCACTAAACCTTTTCTGATTCTGATTCTACTGCATGAATTGCCAGTTTTCTGTAACAACGCTACTGCCCTCTAGTGGTCATTTACCAACCTTGCGGAACAGAGTTATTCTCTTCATAACCTCATCTCCTGCCTTCTCAATGACTTGAAGATTTCTTGGTTCACCACCTAAACAGAATAAACATAACATTCTGCAAAAAAATTGAAACATAGGGCAACTTACCGGTGGCAATCAAGCATTTGTCATATGAGATTTCAGTGTCATCATCCAGTTTGACTTTGTTTCCCCTCACATCCATGTGGACAACCTTGGGGGGAAAGGTTTCAGCTGGATAAATGAGCTTTGAGAAATTATGCTGCAGTTATTGTATTTTATGCATTAATTGATGTACCCTTTTCCCAGTAAGAACAGCTACTCCTCCGTTTTCTGCACCGCTCAGGTCTTCAGGTTTGACATAAAAGGAAGACGGCTGAAAGTAGATGCTGCAAAACAATGAGGTCAAATTAAAAAATGCATCAATGTAATCAGATTTTTCATAAATATCTATGCTACAGTCATTCTTACAACAAAAACTTCTTATTCCAGAAGTGCACACAACATAAAGAAATGAAACAGCTATAATTGACTACAAACCACCAAGCTACAGTCCCATGACAAAATCACCTTCTTTCTTTCCCATTCCACTGTTTGAAGCGCAAAGTTTCGGTTACACTGAGGTCATCTGAAAACCACAGCTCCTTGGACAGAGGTGGTCTCATGTATGGGAGGTTGGGCTCGTTAGTCACAATCAGTACCTTCAAGAAATCCATTATATGTTATATTGTTTTACTGGTATTAAGTCTGAAGAAGTTCATCATCTAAAAGAAGCTTACCTTGGCACCTGGATCTCGGGCTCGAATTGAGCGGGCCGCGGCAAAAGAGGCGGTGCCACCACCAATAAGAAGGTAGGGAGCGTGTGAGGGGATCATGAGCAGGGCTGATTCTACATAAGAGATTCAAATACAAAATGATGGATGAACATTTTACATGAAATATGGCAACATTGCGAATTCCAAGAACAAAAAAAAGGATTAGGGTTAAAGGTGGTATGGTCGATTTTTTTCAGCATTTTTTTTTATCATATGTCCTCGTGGCGTGGATAAATCATTTGTCCTGCCACGTATCAATCATAAAACCCACCTATCGCTCACCTGCAGCCGCGTCAGGCTCGTCCCCACGTTTCTGCGTGTCTAAGCGCATGGATCTATCATAATATAGTTCCCTCAGTGTACGGGGCAAAATGAAGACGGAGAAAGACAGTTCGAGCTGACGCAGAAGTGGACAGAAATCTACGGGAGACGAGAGATGCGATGCGCTCCGTCGCGCTTATAAACAAACGCACGTGTGTGTTGTATCAGTCCGCACGGGGGAGTGCGCATGCGCACTTCCACCTGCGTTCTCAAATCGCCGAAAAATCGTCCATACCGCCTTTAAGATACATTTCCCCCCCAATAATCCATCACAACAAACATTGAAGGTTGTAGCACTGGTTCTGTTGTGTTTAGTTCTTTTTAAAACTGAAAGATCAAATACGGTTCCTGACTTTGCGCTCACACATAATCTATACAAATTCAATAAAGATGTACTTAAAGGCGGTATGGACGATTTTTCGGCGATTTGAGAACGCAGGCGGAAGTGCGTTTGTTTATAAGCGCGACGGAGCGCATCGCATCTCTCGTCTCCCGTAGATTTCTGTCCACTTCTGCGTCAGCTCGAACTGTCTTTCTCCGTCTTCATTTTGCCCCGTACACTGAGGGAACTATATTATGATAGATCCATGCGCTTAGACACGCAGAAACGTGGGGACGAGCCTGACGCGGCTGCAGATGAGCGATAGGTGCGTTTTATGATTGATACGTGGCAGGACAAATGATTTATCCACGCCACGAGGACATATGATAAAAAAATTGCTGAAAAAAATCGTCCATACCACCTTTAATATAAAATTATGTTACATAGTGAAGAACATTGAATTAACTTCACATTAAAAGTCCGAATTTAACCATCTACATGTTTCAATGATTGTGAACATTTATATTAGAAGTAGCAGATAAAAAAACAAACCCAGATATATTATAATATGTGTAATAGTTACCGGTCTCTGGTGCAGCTTCAGGTTGAGCCTCTGGGGGGCTCTCCACTTCAGCTGGAGCGTCTGTCAGTGAAAAATGGGCACCCACTCAGAATAAATGCATTTGTACAATGTTAAGTCCAGGTATTCACTCTAAATAGAACGAACCGTGACATTAACACGGGCTTGTTCTGTTAAAGGCCACAGCAAATCTCTTTTACGCATCATGCCATTTTAAAGCTCTTACCTTGGACTGTTTCAGGTTCAGCAGCGAGAGGCGGAGGGGCTTCTGTCACAGGTTCTTCTGTCACAGGTTCTTCTGTCACAGGTTCTTCTGTCACAGGTTCTCCTGCAGCTGAAACATAGCACACTCTGGATTAACAATGCACACTGGTTAGAACGATCCATTAGACTTGTCCAGATTGACAGATGAGTGAGACATGCAGAAAAGATAGAGTTGCCCATGTCCATGACAAAATGTGCCTATAAAGGAATAATACGAAACAAACTGTAATGGTGTATTTGGGTTGGAATCGATACCTAAATAAATGAAATGAACAAGACAATGAGGGGAATGAAGAAAACAGTATGTAGTAGAGTCATTTGCACCAGGGTCCAAACACTGTTGACTAAGCATCAAGGTAAATGCAAAAGGTTAAACTGTTAAACTTTGAGGTTACTTGGAAAAAACATATAAACAACATGGTGTTGTCCAAATGAGCGACAAGGTTTATTATCTCAATCAATAAAAAGATATACACAGGATTAAATTGAACATACAATATGGCACTATGACTTTAACAGATTGTTACACACAACTGTCCATCACTCTCGACAACACCTAGAGCTTCTAAAACTTCAGCTTGTGGCTTAGTGGGAGCTGATTCTGCCACATCAATGTAAAAACAATGATGTAATTAAAAAAAAAAACTCACAATAGTCAATTATTTCCCCCCTTGTTCTTACCCTCCTCTACTACAGAAGTCGCCTCTTCTGGAAAGGCGTCTGCAGCAGGTTCTGCAGCTGAGGAAATCCACAGTGCAAAATTACTATTACTATGCCACATTTAATATTTAAATGGTAAAACCACAAAAAATGTGGAGGATGCATATCAGAACACGTGCCACCATGCAAAACTGTCAACAATAAAATGTATAGAATAGTAAGTACTTTGAGAAAATGAACAGTTAGTTAAGTTTTGACCCCAGTGTAGCAAAGGTCAATGTGACATGTAGCGTGAGCATAAATGAGAAATTAGGTCAGAACAGAGAGTTGTGACAGCTGAAGGTCGGGTGAAGTTTTAGGAAAATCATAAAGAAAAAGTATATAATGTTATTAAATAGAATGAGCAGCAAATAACTTAAGATGCATGCACGTTTTCTAAAAAAAAAATCACCAAAAGACCCTTTTGGTGTGTGTGCAACATGGTTAGCACATCTGTGGACTCTGCTGTTAAACCATAGAAACGTGAGGGTAGATGTTAATACAAAAGAGACTATCTAGGATGAATTTATTAGAGTAAAGTTCGTACAGAATTTAGTATGAACACAAGCATTTAACTACATAACTCCAAAAAGGATCCATGCAGGAGCCAGGCTTAAAGCTCACCGCTCTCCACAAGGTTCACTTGTGGTTCAGAAGATACTGGGGGTTCTGCACCCACATCAAATACAAGTAATAAACATACAGGTCATTTAGGAACAGTGATTACATTCATACATCTCCTTTCTTACCCTCCACTACAGGAGCAGCAGCTGAATTTGCCTCTGGAGAAGTCTCTGTGACTGATTCTTCTGCTGTTAAGGAAATCCGCACACCACATTGCATTTATGATTCATTGGGTAAAGTCCTTAGTGTGAGTGCGTTTGTTTGATAAACACACCTAATGCACACTTATGATGACCACCTATCCCTCTTTTGGTTGTACAGCACCATTAGGCCCTTGTCCCACTTATTTAGAGAATGTCCCACTGGTGTCACATGGAGTAATGACCGCCGAAGTAAAAATTGCACATTTCAATCCAAGTTTGTGCATACAATTGATTTTGTGCAGTAATAGTAATAATAAGAATGATAATTACTACTATTAATATTATTCTTTATTAAGGAGACAGAGGATAAACATAAGGCCCATAGATAAGAAATACACAAAATGGAAAAAATTGTCCAAAAAAATAAAAATCCATAAAAAGATACATAAGATTTTCCATTTCCCAATGAAATATAAATGCAAGACCAGTTGATTCTACATTTTAAAAGGTAATCCGGACAGAGCTGAAGTTCTCACTTTTGCCTTATAATAATGCATTTACTGTGGATTGTTTCTTTACCACAGCACAATACCTTTGTGCAGGTGCCGGTGTGTGGACCAGCGATGGAGCTCTGAGCTGACAAAGCAAAGTTCAGGCCTGTGGCAACATGCTCCCAATAAATTGGCTGCATTGTCTTCACAAAATAAGAATCACATTTTGCCAGAACTTCATGATAATCTATTTCTAGACGTGTAGATTAGAGGGGTGAAAGAAAAGAATGAAACAAACAAGCAAATAAAACACCAGAGTCCAAAACCTAAACCACTGAGCTGTACAAGCTGAAGGCGTTTAGTGTTTAGTGGATATATTCACCATTATAGCATAAACAGCAAATAGAATCAATAGAATCAACCAAATGTAAGACTGTGTAATTATATAACTTCAATGGTACTGAAAGTACCCACAATAAATGCATCATTATAAGACAAATGTGAGTAAAGTTACCATGTGTCTTCAACAGTATGTATGTATGCACAAATATAGATAAAAAAGATATACACGTTTTAATTTGGCATGTCTTGATTTTTTCTTGCAAAGAAATTAACGCTTTTCAGGTGTACCAACTTTCTGGTTTAGAATGTTGGCACACCTCCATTTTTGATAAACCCGAAAATCATATGGTTTTATTGCAGGTACAGTATTCTCTATGAGCTTAAATTTCCTGAGGCCGTCCCTCAATGTCAACCACATTCATCTCCTCCATGTGCAGCAGATCATGCAAATGTTAGACAGGACTAAGACTTCTAGATGTAAAACTACAATGTTAATCTCAGGGTTACATTACTATAAAACCCAAGGATGTCATGCAAGTGTCCAAAACACCATAAACCGCATCAGTCAAACCAAAAGAGCCCATTTTTGGTAACACCGTGAAATATTCTATCACCAGGCAAATAACTAATAACACATATTTGACTGTTTAAATGTGATCAAAGTGAAGGAGTGAATCATGCACAGTTCAGTGCTTACCACTTTCCAGAGCAGCCAGAGGAGGCTCTGAGAGTGAGTCTTCTGACTCAGAGGGAGCGGGTGGCTCTGTGATCAGTGTAAAATGTCCACTTTATTCATATTAATTAAAGACGTTTATAGTGAGGATTACAATAGGGCAGGGGTGGCAATTATTTTCCTCCGAGGGCCATATTCGAATCCAGGCAAGTAGCGGAGGGCCAGCCCGCGATCATTGGTGTGAAAAAAAAAAAATAAAATCCCCAAATTTAAATATCAAATAAAATATCACTTTTCTGTAAAATATAGGCTATTGAATCTATTATTTAATTAATTTAACGTCATATTTATTAAGGATACAAGTGCAGACAGATGCCTGAGGGCAAAAAAGTAAAAAAAAAAAAATAAAAATAATAATAATATTTTTTTAAAATATTACTTGGACAAGCTTGGCGGGCTGGATTGAAAAGGCCGGATGTGGCCCGCGGGCCGTAGTTTGCCCACCCCTGCAATAGGGAGTCAGTTGTGTTTGTGGCTAAAGTGTTTTGTACACATACAGTACAGAATAGTTAAGGCCATTTCTAGGATAGAAGACAAAAAATATTATTATTATTTGTTTTTTGTAAATGACATTTTCCCCAATATTATAGAGCAAACATTTCTATCTGAGAGCATGAATATATGGAAATTGTTCTATGTGCGTGTTTACTGTGCACCCTCTGCTGTGTCCTCACGCATCCTGCGCTTACAAATTGTAGTTTTATTTTATTAGCAGTTATGTCTGAAACTAAAATAATTTCCCCTTTCGGATTAATAAAAGTCATTCTGATAACTCCCCGTAAACTATGCTCATTCGTTTTAGTAGCCATAACTGCTTTTGCAGCGCTCTCAAACCGAGTCAAAGTTCACCCACGATGGGGCAACTAAACCACCAGACATAAATTACTCTTATTTATCATGTTTAACTTTGGATTATTCATTTAAACTTCTAAATTGCAGTTTTATTCTTTTATTTCTTCTTTTATTCTGGAACAACCAGCACTGTCGAGACAATATTTTCACTGGAACATTTAACTTCAATTTATGCATTAGCTGCTGGCAAAATTATTGGCGAAATGTGAGAAAACAAAAAACATGCCTGAATGATAGACGTGATTGTATATTTATTACACCATGTACGCCATGTTCCTGTGCAGGACCTTTTAGACCTGTGAGAGCGCAGCAGAAACTAAATATACATTTTGAGCATGACAGGGAACGCCTGTTAAAGCATCGCACAAAATGTGAATATTCTTTTTGAAGCCTTTTAAAACGATTTTTTTATTTGACAACACTCTATTCTGTATATTATCCTTTTTTCTAAATATATTTGCCACCGGTAAGCATTGCAAATACGTTCTTTGAGAACCCCCACAAAGTATAGTACAGAAATGTGTTATTTTCAGCTGATAACTACACTTTTAAGGAGCTGTACCTGATCAGTATCTGTGCAGACGTGTTAGAGCAGTCACTGTCAACATTTCTACTCTTGAGTTGATGCAGTTACAGAGTTATTCACAATACACATATTATTATTATTATTTCATCCAAGCATATTTGGATCAATTTGTGAAATTCACTTTAAAACTCTCTGCGATGAGAAGAATATTGCAGATACTCAACAACAAAATCAGGAGTGGGAAAGTTGGATGAATGTATAGATTCTGTACACTTTGTCATTTTCAAAAATCATTATTTTTCTTACCCTGCTCTATAACAGGAGCTGCTGGTTCTGCAGGTGCTTCTGTCACAGGGGTTTCTGCAGTTAATGGGTTCACACTGAGTTAACACATGATTAGAGCACCATATCCCTTCATGCATATGTCCACACTGGTTTAATACAACACTGTGACATATCAGGTGAAAACTTGTGTGGCAATCACAGAACAGTACATTTGTAAGGGTATCCAAATAATAACCTAAACAAAATATTGAACTCATTACTCTTGAAGACAACATTGGGCAACTTAAAAATAGTTCAACACTGCTGCCTTTTGCAAGAAAACGTGTCATAAGCAGTAATTTAAACTTTCAACTTTTTAGTATCAATATAATCTGATTTTCAATACTTTTGACAGTCCTATTTACAGTAGAAGACACTTCAACATTACAATAAAATTGTACCTCTTGCATAAACAGTCATGGACTTTGATTAAAATCAGACAATGAAAACTGAAAAACTGACTACGCTCATTTGACCAACACGTGTCAACATTACTAATTCAATCAGAATGGACAGTAAATAAACAGATATTATCTTTGTCAGTCTTCTATTTATAGTTTTGTTCATATTCTTCATTTTTATCACTCACACTGACAGTTTACACAAGAGGCACATGTACCATTATTATTTTCATTTTTTTAACTACAGTAGACTACCTGGGACTGGCTCAGTTGGACTTGGTTCAGGTTCAGCAGCAGGAATGGACTCGTCACTCGTGGGTGCAGCTTCTGCCTCTGGCTCTGGGACAACTACAGAAAATAAATCACTTGTTTCAGAGCGTGCAGAGAGACTGGGAAAAATTATACACAGTATATATTTTGGTGCATCATTTGTTTCTTTAAATGTAACATAATATATTTTAAAAAGTGGATAACTACATGTATTACTACATACAGATATAGTTACCTGGAGGCAGTGACTCTGGGTCTTTTTGTGATCTGGATGCAATTTCTGTAATACGCTCTTCATACCTTTTACCGTCTCCTCTTACTGTCATGTATGCCTGGGGGCATAATACAACACATTTATAAACGTGACTCAATCAACTGTAGATCACGTTACTGCTTAAAATGTATAATGATGAGGTGACTCACGTAGACACCACCTCCCAGACAAGTTGCTCCAACCAGCACCACATACAGAGTGTTTTGATTGCCGCCGCCGCCTCCTGCTGCTGGCCCGGTGGACATGCGTGTCGCAGGTACAAGAACATGTCTTCTCCCATTGTTTAATGCTGCAAAAAAGGCACAGCATTAATGTCATAATCATTGTGCTGTTTTTTGTTAAGTTTATATCACTTTGAAATTTATCCAGGCTACACCAAATGCAACCACACGAAAGAGGATAACTGAACCACATATCAAGGACAACAAAAATGTATGAAGTGAAAAAATTGCACATTTACCCTACATTGGAGCGAATGGGACTTTTATGTCAGACTTTTGAACTAAAAACAAGAACATTTTTTTCTTTTCCTTTCTATGTCATGTTCTATCCAGGTTTGGTGAATTAAAGACAACAGTGGCAACTGTGCCTAGCTTCATTCTTGTTGGATAAAAACATTTCAAAATGTAATTATTTTTAATGAAATTTTACCCATTTAATGTTTCCACATTCATATTAAAAGGGGACATATTATGTGAAATTAATTTTTCATGCATGTATTTTGTCTAGTTTGATTTATCATACATTTCGACTCATCCTGTATTGTCCTGCATTAGACACCAGACTTCTCTTCTGATTCATAGAAGCAATTACATGCGTAATCTTTGTTTTCACCCATCTCTACCCACTGCTCTTTATTTATTTGATTTATTATTCAAAACAGTCAGACTGTCAGGTGTCAGGTGTAAATGAAAGGTTCATAAATACCACAAAGACATCTTTTCAGAAATACAAATTTTGTTTTTCAAAAGTTACGTTGAAATGCCACTATGAAGAGGTTTTGAATAATAATAGTTTTGAATAATAATGATACAAAATACTTGGAAATTATATAAAATGTCTACGTTACGAGTGTTAACCATCGGATTTAGTCTTTTAAAAAAATGTTTACAAATAACCTAATTGATATCCATCGAAAATGTTGATCCATAACAAAGTGAATGACTTGAGCAATATATTGAAATAAAACCAAACACACACATGTGATGTCCTTACCAACTGTATTGTATATACCAACTGCCTTTAACATAAAGCTTGCATTTACACAGCCTGAAACAGCTCTAACATTCATGTATTTCAACTACACATGTAACGACCCAGGGGTGCACGGTGGCAAAGGCGGTTAGCGCTCTTGCCTCCCAAGAAGGAGATCATGGGTTCGATTCCCGGACCAGACCAACATCACATGATCTCTCTGGGTGGAGTCTGCATGTTCTCCCCGTGTTACCGTGGGTTCTCTCCGGGTTCTCCGGCTTCCTCCCACCGTCCAAAGACATGCATGTGTTAGGTAAGATTGGTGACTCTAAATTGGCCCTAGTGAATGAATGTGAGCGTGAACTGTCTGTAACGTCTATGTCTCTGTGTTGGCCCTGTGACGAGTTGGCCACTGTCCAGGATGTACCCCGCCTAAGGCCCGAAGTCACTGGGATAGGCTCCAGTCACCCGCGACCCCGAAAGGGAACAAGCGGTAGAAAATGGATGTAACGACCCATTACTTCACTATTGCTTTAACAAATACCCAGTGAGCTTAAGGAAACCAAGGAACCAATGTAGAGGTCACAGCATTTTGCTCAAACGCACTGGACCCATTTCGGAGCGTGTGTGTTGCACATTTACAGAGCTTATGCAACAAAGAGCGACGGGAATCGTGCCAGCAAACACTTGACACATACCTGTAGTTTTTACATTATGCCGGCAGGCTGTGGATGCGGATCGTGCGAGAGGTGCCAGCTTCCTCCAGAGAGCCCTACATTTCAGCATTGTGCCTGGACCGGAGCGGGAACAGAGCCCGGGGAAGTGGCGCGTTTGTCGGACGGAAAAGCGGACTCTCTCCCCTTCAGAAAGTGTCTCCAGAGCACACACCGAGCTCGAGCTGTTGTAGGACCTCACGATGCACGCCAAGGCCAGAGCAGGTCATACTTTAAGGGAGACATGGGTAATGCCAAAGACCATGCACAGGGGAAGATTGGTTCATGTCACCGCGCTGAAACGACGACGTCCGACACATGAACCGTTGTTTTTGTTGACTGCATATGCGTTTTATTGAGGGTTTGGTGTGGTACTAGTATTTATTCCAGCCAACTTGTGATAATGTGGCTGTGTATCGTGTTACTGTCAGTGGAGCGGGGTGAGTTTCTCGCTCCTAAAAGGATCTTTGGTGTCAAATCTGTTCTTCTCTTCTGAGCAGATCCGGAGCGTGAATGCGCTGCAAATGCGCTCGCGCCCCCTAGCGGCTGCATGAAGGCATAACGTGGAAGCAACAATACGTTTGAATGTCACCGTAATAGGCTTGACCAATTAGATATATTATCAAAATCCATGTGTGTGCTATGCAAGTCTTATTATTGTAGACCATTTTCATCTTTTTACATATTTGTTATTATTGTGATTGTTATTTTATATAAGGCCGTCTCTAAAAATGCACAAAAATGCACCTGTCATGATTTATGTGAATATGTAGGCCCGATTTGATTCAAAGTACTGGTTAGTTTTCTGAGATAGACAGATTTAATTCATATAACAGAATTTATCGTTTAATCAGTTTGCCAGCCTCCAAGAAAAAAAACTACAAGAAGAAGAAGGAGTTCCATCTGCCTTTAAACGTGGAGCTCCACTCATTCCTCATGGGGAATAAGCCCAATCTCAATAGAATTAATCAATAATGAATTAACACAAAGCGGGGAGTGAGTTACAGGTGGATAATCACTGGCAACATATTTTAAAGACTTGTACGTACAATGTAAATATGTCAAGAAACCTACGTGATTAATAAAGTATGTGTTTTTGTCTCACAGCTAAAGGCTAATATGCATTCACTTAAATATAAAACTTGATCAAAAGTACAAATTAATGCAAATTTGACTGTTTTTGTAAACATGTTAAATAAATGTGTAGTATTATTTTAACATTCTTCATTACATTTATTGTATGGTGGCATTAGCTTAGAGACAAAACCACTTTTATAAACATATAGATGTCCCCAGGGGAAGTATTTACATGGTACTTAAGCTCTCATGCTGCCTGTGATTATCCATCTGTAACTCACTCACTTTGAGTTGATTCATTATTGATTTATTTTAATGAGATGTGGCTAATTCCCATAAGGGATGAATAGAACAGGAAGTTGAGCTCCGCAGTTTTGAGGAAACCGGTACTTTACGGTCGGTTTCTGAAAAGAAAAACAAAACTAGGTCAAACATAGTGCCCTCCAGTGGAAAAGCAGAGCAATAGCATAAGGTCAGTTCACTACAGCAGACGTAATACACTTCACGAACTAATCTCAGATTTGGTCTTATCCTCAATAAATATATTTTTGTTTTGAATTCTTGCTTATCTTGGGTTATGGAATCCTAAGAAAGACAACAGTAAACTGACATTTCTTTCTTTTATTAATATTTTAAACTTGGGCCTAGAGATTAGGCCGAGGCCATAAAAACATTAACCTATTAAAATACTCAACATGAACTTTTCCTGGCCTTAATATAATGCATTATTTGTTCATAAGACATGGCTGTTTACTGCAGGCAGCAGAAGCATGTAAGGCAAATCAGATGCTATCAGTTATCTATGAATAAAGCTTCTACTGGTTTTCCTTTTAGAGGAATTGAGCTGAAAACAAGCAAAACCACGAATGAGACATTTCAGAAAAGACAAGACTAATCTCAGAATGTGAAAAATATTTGTTTAAAATAAACACTCAATTAGAGCAGGCTAAAAGCCATTAAAATGTATCTTCAACATGTTCATGATGCCCTTTTCATAATATGCAGTTTGTAGTAGTACCGGTAGTAGTGGTGGGGGTTTTTGTCTAATCTAGCTACATCGGGCTACAGGCATATTAGACTATAGGTTGTGTAATGTGTCCAACCTACATCACTGCACAAGTGTGGTTTTCTGTGGTAATTCCAGAAGTGAAAAGCTGAGAGAGAAGAATAAAAAGATTATATATCACTTTAATTTGCTGCCTTCAATAGCCCACTCATGCTGGTGTCATCATCTAAAATATTCCTCTGCTCTCACTCCTCCACAGGACAACATAGCTCCATCACTCTGGTGGTGCCCTTGAGAAAATACACCCCCTCCTCTCTCTCCTCTCTCCCCACTCTCTCTCTCTATCTCTATCTCCCTCCCTCTCTTTCTCTCTCTCTGTCAGTGTGATCATTTTCTTGACTTCCTCCTTTTGGAGTGGCTGCTTGGTCTGAATAGCAGAGCACAGGATATGCAGCCCCAGACAGCCCTCCCAGCCATAGCAGCAGCCGCAGCAGTACAGCAGCAGTAGTGGAGTTGGTAGTCGAAGCATCAACCGCCTGCGTCCAACAGTGAGGAGGACACCACACGCTCTCTCTCCCTCGCTGCAGTCAACATGAGTGCTGGCGACGTGGTCTGCACCGGCTGGCTCATCAAATCTCCCCCTGAGAAGAAACTCAAGAGATTTGTAAGTAGCCATGCACACACAGACACCACTTGTTTACGTCCTGTCATTGTCCATTTTGCCTCTGCTCTTGAATGTCTGCTTCTAGCTTTCATAATGAGACACTATGTGGGGGCATAGTGTGCTTTTTGTCAGCTTGAGCCGGACCAAAAGCAGTTAAAACGGTATGCATGGTTTTATTTCATAAGAGCACTTCTTAGTACCAACAAATTCACACCATCTCAACTGAATTTTGTTGACTTGGAGCCTATTGTAAAATGTGGATAAACAACATATAGACCTTACTGTTGTGCGGTTGTTGGGGTCATGTGATAATGCTGGGCTAGCTACTTACATGAGCTATGAGTGTGTGTGTGTGATGTCTATTGTGAAACATGGGAAGTCATGTCAGCAGCTTAAGCGACACTTAAGCGACAACAGAAATAGTCCAGTTTGCAGTTCCCCCTCAAAGTTGATTTGAGAAGAACTGAACTTGTCAACAAGGTTGCTTGGAAAAGCTTCTGTTTTGTTGGCGTCTGATTATAGAGGTTTTGTCGACCATGCAAATTGGGTTGAAGCAAGAAAATATGTAAAACACAGTCTGCCCATTTATTCAAATGATCTGTCAGATATACACCAGTTTGCAAATAGAGCAGTGAGAAGGAGAACAAGACTAAGAATATTTGCTTAAGTCACTGAAGATAAGTTATGTTTTCGGTAAATTAAATAGTGCTATGTCCTAATGATGAAGTGAAACTGGGTTGCTGATAGAGAATGACATTTTTTAATTCTAAGCATAAACAAAACTCTTTAGAAAGTCCATTGTTTTATTTTCACACCAACTCGTTTCACTCCAGGTTCATGAACGTGTCGTGATGTGTTTCAGATTCACTTCTCGGCAGTACGCTGAACTTTCAATTGTTTTTTGGTGACTCCTCTCTATAATCACCAAAGCAAGTTCCTATGTTGTAAATGTTGTTCATTGACAATGGAAATAAACCTTTTCTGATTTTGATTCTAATACAACAGCTCTTGTACCTGCAGGCAGTGGAAAACATGTGGAGAACCACAGACATTGAGCATTACACATCAAGTGCCACATACAAAACCCTATGGCTAAAGTACAGTCTTGAAGGGTCTATGTGATCTTTGGTAAAGAAAATAGTATAGGCTATAACCATACCTAATAACTAATCACTTCCACCATAACTACTACTATAACAGTATAAAAATACCATCACTAATCAATGAGCAAATCAGACACAAAAAACTATGACCAAGCCAGTATTTCTTACTCTAGAAATACTTGCAGGACTAAAAGAAATAATATGATGCCTCTGATTGAAAGTATATCACAATTGCAAAACACCAGTGATGATTAATGATAAGTTAGAACAATAGAGACCGGGATGATCAATAATCACATCATAGATGTCTATTGAGGCATGTTACTGTAAAACTAGTTTTAATGAAGTATTGAGCAGTGGTTTGACATTTGATTTTAGCCCTATACAATCAAATTTAACCTCTGTGTTGTTATGTTGTCTCTGTTTGTGAGCAATACAAAAAAAAAACGAACATTTTCAACATCTCGCGGAGGAGGAGACCGCACGCACAGAAAAAGCCCAAGCTCTTTTGGTTTACACCTCAAAAATAGCACTTGCCGAAACTGAAGTGCAGCTCCAAACATGTATTCAGCAGACCACAACCCAAGAGTGAAATGGTGTCAAAATGTGAATTATACCACTGTCAATATTTAACATTTGAAATTTGCCACAAAATGCGTTTTTCATCTAGTCTAGTCACAGAGATATACGTCAACAACACTTCTCTCAACTTATTCGTCATTTTAGTTAAATACAGGCAAGTTCCTCTTCTCTGTGCTTCTGGGAAATTTGTACTCAAGTTCCGCCCAGTGTACAGTTTAAAAGAAAAAAGACGTTTTAGAAGCAGTGAATCTATTTTTTCATCAGACTGTGTGTGTGTGTGCGTGTGTGTGTGTGTGTGTGTGTGCGTGTGTGTGTGTGTGTGTGTGTGTGTGTGCGTGTGTGTGTGTGTGTGCGTGTGTGTGTGTGTGTGTGCGTGTGCGTGTGTGTGTGTGTGCGTGTGCGTGTGTGCGTGTGTGCGTGTGTGCGCGTGTGCGCGTGTGCGCGTGTGTGCGTACGTGCGCGCATTATTTATTTTCAAGTCGATACACAGATAAGACATTTTAATCATTTAAAAAATAAATGTTTTCTCAACTATGTGCATGAAATACTCTTGTGTAAAAGTAGCCTATGTACTATAGAGAGTGTTTTTCAAACTTCCTATAAGTGATCTGTTCTTTTCTTCTGTATCTACCTCTGTATCTACCGGCGTTGCATCAATAAAATTTCCCCATGTGGGACAATAAAGGAATATCTTATCTTATCTTATCTTATAGTCACCGTCCAATGTCAATTGCTACGTTAGACTGCACCAGTGCTGAAGGTTTTCAGTGCACCATTGTCTTTGAATTGGGCAGAATCATTTGTGTTTAGGATTATGGCTGTTTATAAAGCACATCATTTTAGCCCAGTGCTCCTGACAGACTGCCCCAGAGGCATTTAGTGATGGGTCAAATGTAGTGAATGATTTCTGAGGGTTTAATAAAGAATACCTTAAACTTAAATGCACTTAAGAAACAGTCATAATTGATATTATTGTGTCTTGCTGTCCTAGGCCTGGAGAAAGCGCTGGTTCGTTCTGCGTCGAGGCCGTATGAGCGGGAACCCAGATGTGCTGGAGTATTATCAGAGTAAAAACTCCAAAAAGCCCATCCGCATCATCGACTTAAAAGAGTGTGAGGTGGAGATGTTGGACGAACAGCTACGGTCCAAGAGGGAATTTCATGGGAAGCACCTATTTGTTGTGAAGACCTCTTCCCGAATCTTTTACCTGGTGGCTAAAACCGAGGAGGAGATGAATGGCTGGATAAACAACATCAGTCAAATCTGTCACTTTGGGACCCTAGACGACGCAGGTTAGTTTGTCAAAATCACTTTTGTTTTCACTCAAAGTGGTCTAGTGTGTTGAAGTAACATTTACTTGCTATTATTTATTTAGTTTATTCAATTTCAATTTTTTGGTTAGTGAAATATTGAATTGAATATTATGTTTTCTTTTAGATCCTATCCGGCCTACTAGGAGTTGTAGTTCTCTTTAAGATAAATATTGGTTACTCAGATTATTCAAAATCTCATATAAGATTGTGATTGGTTGATTTGATGTGGCACCAATGGCTTTCTTTCATCATGAGCACTACAATGTGCAACAGTGGATGCTAGCTGCTACGTGCTGCTCATAATGCTTGCCACAGTAAAATTCTGACACGTTTTTTGCACTCACAGTGAGCAGAAGCCTGTTACAAGTCGCAAATGTTTTTTGAACACATTTTTTGTGTGTGGCTGTGCAGGCCAACCTTGACTGTAGCCTTGAGGGAAAAGGAATGAAAGACATTTGTGAGCACAGGCCAACCTGCCAAAAAGATCTAAAAAATATGTAAACAATAGATTGAGCAGACAGACATTAGATGTGTCTAACCCGGTGTTATTCATGAAAACTCATCCTGTTTAAAGATATTTACTGTCACTGGCCTCACGTCACAGCATCATTGCATACATCTTTGCCCTATAATTTAACATCATTATATTTGATACACTATTAATACAGTCCTTAATAGAAGTAGACACACAAATTACTGAATTGTTGTAATGTTTATGCAATGGTTCAATACTTTTGGTATTCTCTTTATAGCGATAGTGCTGTCTTATTTTGCGTCTGACTGATGCCGACCGGTTTAAGTTTCTCACATCAGATGCACTGTCTTCCACAGAGAGCTCTGAGGATGGGTTCCCCCACACACCCACCTCGCTGCAGCCCTCTCCTGATGGCTCTGATGCAGCCTCTGTGGTGAGTCAAATGGACAGCAGTTACCCCCCAGACTACCTCATCCTCTCGCAGTGTGAGACGGGGAGTGTCAGCATCAGCAGGTCTGTCCAGTGGTATCTCTGATCAACTGTACATGCGGTGCAGTATCCATGATTTATTATCTCTGGTACTGTGTGCAGGCAGGAGAGCTTCAACTCGGACTACTCCCTGGAGCAAAGGTCGTCCGAGGACGCACACAGAGACATTGTACCTTCCCCTCTTTACACAGACTCAACGTCGTCCTTGTCCTATTCCTGTGCCAGCCCCTGTTTTTTCAGTCAATGTAGACTGTCCCATCCACCTTTCAGTGCCCCATGTCCCTCCATGGTCCTGCCTTGCGCCTCATCATCTCCTTTGCGGCGCCACTGTGCAACAAGTGTCTTCCAGTTTGACACAACTTTTGATGCAGTATCTGAAAGACTTACCCCACCTCCGCTGCCCCCAAAACCCAGTAATGTTCCAGAGCAACTCACTGAGAAGGGTTCTCATCGAACACCAGCCTTGAGCACTCGCCACCCCTCCAGCCACTGTGCCCTTGTCTCCAGAAGGACTTCTGTGTCCAGCTTAGACCACTTCAGACCAGGTATACTTCGAAGGCACATTTACAACATGGTAGACATCAGTGCATGTATTATCCTTAGCATAAACAACCTTGAAAGATATTTTTGATGCTTCTTTATTTATACAGCTAAATATTTTTAATAGTAGAAGTATTATTGAGAGATATTGTTTAACAGTACACTAATTACAGTTTATGAAAATACCATATTTGTGCCAGATGTGGACATTCACCATACATGGGAAAATACAAATTAAAGTAAAATTATTTTACATTGACAAAATGACTGGTCTTACAAATAATGTGCTCTTGTTGTAGGAGATCTTGAACGCAGAATGTTAAGAGACAGGAGACAGAGTCTTAATTTGGTAAGAAAATCTTATGTACTCTTTTTCATTGAATATGTTCTCTTCTGACCCCATGTGGTGATGGTATGAATTTGAAAGGGATATGAATAACATAAAATGAATAACAGCATAATACAGAAAAACTCTGCCCTTTATTGTATTGTCAGATTTAATAATCTTTCTTTCCCTTTAGACTTTAAATACCACCAGAGCTCAGACATACCAAGAAGAGTCCTATGTCCCCATGTCCTCCCCTTCGGTCACTGTTAGCAACACAGACGGTGATGGGTACATCCCCATGAGCCCAAGGGCCTGTGGAGACACGGAATCCCCTGCAAATCTCAGCTCCCTCATGTCCCAGCTTGAGGAAATCGCTCCTCCGCCCATTAATCGTCATCTAAAGCCAAGATTAAGGAGGGGTGAGAGAAAATATAACTACTGTAACATATTGTAATGAAATGAAGATCGGGATGTGTGGACATACTGTAGAATAGTTATGGTTATGCAGTGATTGACAAGATGAATGTTTTCAGCTCGACCTCCTCCACTCGACTTGAGAGGCCTCTCTACAATCACAGAATGTCCTACACATCTCCCTTCGGCCAGAACAATGACTGACACATGGTAACTATATTTTACTATGTATCAATACTTTGACCAATCCTAACATACATTTTAAAATTGTACTTTAAAACTTAAAATATTCACCAACATGGAACTGACTACCGGTACTAATAAGTAACTATTTTGTTGTCACATTGCAGCTTTGTGGGAAATGGGGACATCACTCAGGCTGAAGACACTGGATACACAATAAATGTAATTCATTTATAGATTAAAATGTATATAAAAGCTTCTTTGTATTAGTTTGCACAAACAATCAGATGTCAGCATTGTTATTGTATGATGCTGCATCATGTCACATAATGGCCTTAGTGTTGATCTCAATGTTGCCCTTTGTGCTAATATATTCAAATTACTTTGTGTGTGGAATGTAAATACAGGGATGAGATTCAACTCCACAAAAAAGAAACAAATATAGAATGAGTCATGATAATCAAACATCTATTTTTCATTACAGGAGTCAAGACACTTTTTCTTCCACAGCACTGACAGTGCAGTGCTACTACCCACAAGAAATTCCAACCTTGACTATTTATCGCTTGATTTTAACTCTGCATCACCATCGCCTGTACAGAAGGTGTGTTTAACCTACAGCTTGATTCAACAGTTGCTTTCCAACTAAATGTATAAGGGCTATTAAGAATTTCACAGTGGCTAACAATAAATAGCAAATAATGTATATAACACTAAGAAACTCTGCCTGTATGCATTGTGTCTTGTAGAAACCATTATTGTCAGATGAACACCGAGTGGACTATGTGCAGGTGGATGAGAAGAAGACCCAGGCACTGCAAAATACCAAAATGGAGTGGACAGATACCCGGCTATCCAAAACATGAGGACATAGAAGAAATAACTATACAAATGACAATACGGGCAAGCACACACACTTTGAAACACTGTGAAGGCTTAGATGTAAAACAAGAGACCAATCATATCATAGCATATGTGAAATTATTGCCTATTAATTTCTGTGAAGTATGCTTGAATAAAAGATGAATTATATAGATTTTGTACGGTATATTATATTTCTCATTTTCAGATTGTGATAATATGAATAATATGAATGATACTACTTTGCTGTGCGTTACTGACATGGAAGTATAACAAGATCATATCATAGATTCATGGTTGAGCACACAATTTGTACAAAGTTCTTTTGTTTTAAGGGTGGTCACACGTGTTGCGTCACTAACATGCGCCGACAGGAGACGCACGAAAGGACTTGGGAAAATCTCCCACCAATGGATCTATACGACATATTTAAACACTGCCTTTGATTACTTGATGTTTATCAACTCCTGAATAAGATACACATGTGTCATTTATGGTCTGTTGGAGGACTTTCCCGCCAAACTTTTCTGTCGTTAATAGCTGTCAGTTTCCCATTCCAAGCTGAGCCTTGTTAGCAGCGCAGCAGCTAGCAGCGGCTAGCAGCGGCTGCAAACAAACAGAACCTGCACAATGTCTGTGGCAACGAGGGCGGATTTTGGCATGAACTAGATTAAGCCCCAAGATAGATTTTTGTTCAGCCTTTTCAGCGATTGATCAACAGAGACAATATGTCACCACTACAAGCTAACTAAAGACTAGTCGTGGCAGATGTTGGTAAGTTTACTTTCTGGATTGATTACCTAAATGTAGTTATGTGCAATTCGTTATATTCATGTATCTACAATAATTAACTGTATATTGTTATCACTTTGCGACTGTGTGACAAATGGCCTCTAATGAGTAAATGCAAATATTTTGATTCACATTATATTCACAATTTGCACATTTGTACGTGTCGTTTTACCACAATGCTAAACACCACTTTAAAACCCAACGTAAATGTCCTCAAGAATGATTTAAATTTCATAGAAATGTTTTTCTTAACAACTTTAAGCATGTGTACTGTGTTTTCTGTTTTAGGAAAGGGCATTAAGACGACACCATATCCATATTTAAAGGATAAGCAAGGGCAGCCGAATCCACATTGATCAATCCAAATATTTTTCAAAGGTAATGGTCATAAAGTTCTTTAATCTAATCACAAATACCCAGTTGTTTTATGTATTGGCTGTGTGTGTGGCGGTCATATGTTTTTAATTAATCCTTGTTATGTTTATAACCCTTAGGACTTTTTCATAAAACTTGTTCTGTAAATCCAGACTTTCTGCCCGATGTCTCTTGACTGAGCATAAACACAGGAGTTAAGGCCTGGGCCCGTGTCTACTTACCCTATTCATTAGACACTTGATTTGGCGCGAGGGCCCTACTGCTACTGAGGGCTTTAGAATCAAGAATCAGAAAAGTTTCGTTGCCATTGTCAATAAACAGAATTCACAAACATAGGATCTTGTTTTGGTGATTTGGCCACTCGCACATTTATGGACAATTGGTTTCAGGTGTAACGAGTGGAAGGAGATAGTTTATTCAGTGTCACACTTCAAAGTAACGCAAGATCTGTCCTTTCCCTGTGACACTGCTTTATCTGAAGCAGTCACACTGTTCTCGGGCTCCAGGAGCATTCGGGTTAATTCAAGGCTGTTTTTCCGCCTCTCAACTTCAACCGCCTGCTTTTGCCGTCGATGCAGGCAGCAGAGATTTCGGCTGCTTAATCAAGCCTAATAAAAGACTATTGCTGAGGACACGCCCATCTCCACCAAAACCTCTTTGAGACTTAAGGACAAGAGCGAGAAGGAATTGGAAAGGAATTCAATGAGGGAAGAAACAAATTTTGAGGTGCTCATGAGGTGTATTTTACTGCCAAAAAGCCACAGGGCTCGAGGATAAAACCCACTGATTCTCACAAATGTGCTGCTCATGGTTGATCGTTTATAGGGTTAGGAAATTATGAAATGATGACTCGCAATTTGAGTTTAGACTTCATGTAATGAATAAAGAAAGATGCCAGTAGTGAAAAGGGTATATGTGCAATTAATAGGATGACGTATTTGATAGAATTAATATTTATAGATAAAAATTAATATGTCTAACGTCACATTTTGTAATGTCATGTTTTCACATGTTAAGTAACATTAACCTAATAATAAAAACATATTTTAAGATATCCCTCAAATATTTTTTCCTCCTGAAAAAGTAATAAAAACGCAATGTTTACAGCGAGTTCAGACTCCGCCTGCCTTTAAGTCTGCGCCAGACCAGTCTAAGTTTTCTGTCTAAATTGTCCTAGTAACTGTGTGAGACTCTTTATGCTTTATGAGACCCAAATGACAATTTCACACTTGAGGCTAGTTATTAGAAGCCAGTTTAGTTTGAGGTTGGGCTAAGTTCAGGTTTAGTTAGTCTCTTTGACTTTTCTGTCACTGAAAAGAAGTTTGGTTTAGTTCAGTGACATCAGTGTAAAATACCACAGTAACAGGCTGCACATGGCTCAAATCTGGTTTAGAGGTAGAAAAAGCAGTATGGACCAATCCGCTGTGAGCACAGTGACTTGTGAGGCACTCAAACGTTTGGATTAAGACCTCACTTATTTCTTTAAGGATCCCAGGATAGGGGATAACATGCAGCAAATTGCATCCAATAGACTTCAGACTCACAATGCTGCGGATTGTCACTCACGTGGCAGGCATATGTGCTGTCCACTCGACCAGTAAAACATTCTGGTATTCACATTACATGATCATGAGTTTCATACATTTGAAAACTATTTAAATCGAATTTATATATGCATTGACACTCATGAAAGAATGCATCACGGTTATGATTAGATTAACACTATCGCAAATTAAATAATGAGAAATATTTTTTTTCAGTTTTTGCCCTTCAACTCTAAAGAGTGTCGCTGGTATTTCAATTTGGTTCCAAATGGATGTGTTTGCATGAACTCAAAGCATAAAGAGCTGTTTTTTTCCCACCTGTGCCTCTGAGATAGCCCCGCCCCCTTCCCTCTTGCCTGACTCCTATTGGCTGAACTGTGCTTCATCAGTGGCTGAGTTTCACTTAGGTTTCACTGAAGGTCAATTGAGTGCTTGAAGCAACACAAGAACTTGCATTGGTTTGGATTTGTCAATTCAGAAATTACTCAAACTGAGTGGGATTCACCCTTAAAATAATGGTACAACCAGATTCTTGCAACAGGCCATTGGCCATTTGAATCTAGCTTAGAAAGTAGACAAGTTTTATGAAACAGACCTGAGAAAGTATTATTAAAGGGTT
This sequence comes from Eucyclogobius newberryi, assembly GCF_026437365.1. Lineage (NCBI taxonomy): Eukaryota > Metazoa > Chordata > Actinopteri > Gobiiformes > Gobiidae > Eucyclogobius > Eucyclogobius newberryi. Next base: position 17,394,668 of record NW_027315779.1, on the reverse strand, counting down.
TTAATTTTTTTCCTACAGTTTTCAGATCCTGACTATTCCTAACACCAACCAAATTCAAATGCAATTTCCTTGGACTTAACTATTTATTTTATAGATATGACTTGACTGTTTACTAGGTTGTTTATTCACAAGCACTGGTAGAACTGTGTTTGTACTTAGGATGACCACCTCAACAGTAGCAAGTTGTGCAATTTTTGTGGAATGAACTCGAAGTAAAATGTTTCAACCTAATGTGTCTTAACAGTTTTTAAATTCTATTGTTAGTCCGTTTTGGATTTTTAAAATTATTTTGTTTATTCATTTCAGAATATTACACTATTTGACAGGTGTACTACCCTTCTTACCTTATTTGCAAAAATAAAATGTAAAAATATATCCATGATATCATATGATATCATGTGATATGTGGTGCTAATTAAGTAAAATGGCTGGGCAGGGCAAAGTCCTAAAAGTCGACCAAAACGACAAATGGTCACCTTAAATGGACAAATTGTAACTTGTAATGTAATGATTATTATTGATTATTTAACACCTATTTTACAGGAGGAGGTGAAATTCAATGCCAATCAACAAATACCAACAGATACCTCACAACTTTGTGTGAAACAGTGATGGCAATGGCTTCTTCAATCACGGATGAAAAAGAAAGTGACTCTAAGGAGATTCTCTCTGATCATCTGCACCGCTGTCCGTCTGATGACATTACAGAGGAGCTTCAGGCCAATGAATCAAATGCAGTGAAAGCTCAGAAATCTGGAAAGTTTAGGAGAACTGCCTTAACTTTTTTTGGAGTCCGTAAAACAATCTGCATCTTGCCCAGCTTTTTTGTGGGGAGGAGTAAAAATCTGAGTAAATGGTCTTCTAAAAAATCCATCTTCAAAAGCAAAACACATGATGGGCTCAGTAAAGTTTGCCAAGATGACAGTCACAGAAGTGACACTGCCTCTGCTGGAGACTTTGTGTACGGCAGCCACAGGGATGTTGCAGAGAATCTCCACAGCTGTTGTCACAACAAATTAAGTCCCTCCTCTGCAGATCAGAAACCTCTGAGCCTTACTCAACACAAGAGAGGTTTAAGGGGTCTCTTTCAAAGCATAAAGCAGCACAGAAACAACAGAAATGCAACGGATAAAGAAGAAATGTTTGCGCTATCTTCAACACATGAAACACAGGTGCCTGTTGTCCAGGACAACCCTGGACAGCATCTTATGGAGTGCCTGGGATCTGAACCAGATGTGCCTGACATTGATAACATTATTGGCCCTGAATGTACAAAAGCTAAAGATTTGGATGAGCGTGTGTTAATGAAAGATTGTTCAAAATCTGAACTTTGTCATGAGCTTAGTGATCATCAAATAGAGATGGACCTAGTAGCACTAGACTCTAGTGATTATGAAGAGTTGTCCAGAGTGCAAAGTGACCCATGTTTAAAGCTGGAAATGCTGACTGAGCCTACGCTTAAGTCAGAAGCTACCTCTGGTTCATGTGAGCAACTGAATGCAATGTTTGAAGATGTTGCCTCATTAAAGAGCTTTGACTCACTCACAGGTTGTGGAGACATAATTGCAGATCAAGAAGACGATAGCATCACAGATAGTACTGTTTCTGGGGAGCGTCGAAATGGGGGCAAGAGGGCCTCTTGTTATCTAACTTATCAGGGAGGCGGCGAAGATATGGCTTGTCCTGAAGAGTTTGGTGAAGCGTGTGCGGACAATATGTGGGTCAACGATACATCTGAGGAAATGCACTGTACTTGTAACCAGGACCTCACAGATTTGAGCACTGAACTGACAGGATCGATCGACGATATGGACTTGAACAGCAACAGTGGTCAGAAGGGAGCTGACAGCTCCACTGCAGATGTGTTGACTCCTCAGAGTGAACATCATGAGTCAGTCCCGAACAGCGATGAAGGCTACTATGACTCAACTACACCAGGGCCAGAGGAGGGTCATGAAAGGGCAGACAGGCTGCGGCCAGATAGACTACCCCGGGACAGCTACAGTGGTGATGCCCTTTATGAACTTTTTGCTCCAGATGAAAGTCTTGTCAGTCCACATTATGAAAAGAAGTCACAGCTCTCTGGTTCAGACAAGTGTGAGTATTTAAATCCGCCTGTGGGCTTCACAGACACGGCATTTTTACCTGACGCACATGATTTAAAACTTGGTGATGAGGTGTATGAAGCTAACAGTTTTCTAGAAAGGTCAAACCGTAAACCCCCAGAGCTGGCACAAGATCCAAATGGTCTGCATGAAATGGGATTAAATAAACAAACTGATTTGAACGCAAAAACACAGGCTTTTGTTAACAAGAATATGAAAACAATTGCTTCTGCTGGAAAATCTCCAGATGCTGAGTATGGAAAAAGACACAGTTCTATATCCTTTGGTAGCACATCTGACCAAGATTTTGAAACCTTCTGTGAGCCTAAAGAACAACTTCTTGAAGAAAATAAGCCGGTTGCTTTACCATACAGAAATGTTAAAACTCAGTGCACAGAGGTTAGCAATGATGTGGACAATGAACAAACTGTATGTTTCTCACAAGCACTTGAAGACTTTACTAAACACACTCAAATGATGCACAACCGTATGGATGGTTTGGAGTCCAGTTCAGCCTTCATTCCTAATATGGAGTCCTTACCTGCCATAGTCACGTTTGATGTGGTGGATATGCACAATGAGGGTGAATATGATGAACAGATGCAGATGGACATGGAGGAGGAACTTTCCTCTCCTTATCAAGAGTTTGAAGAAAGTTATCTGCAAAAGGATGTGTTTGCTGAATGTGACTATCAAATGTTGGATCTTTATGAACAGAATCTTCTAAGTAATACTTGGGCAATAGCAAGTCTGCCTCGACACCTGGGCCTTACTAAAGTGAGACAATTTTTACCTGCCCCGCTGTCTCAGGACAGAAGAAGTAGGTCTTTGGACACTGAAGACCTAGACTTAAGCATGCAAGACAAATGCAAAGACCACAGAGCTTTGCCCTCCTGTTTTTTGACAGAAAAGGATAGTGGGTCGTCTTCTTACAAAAAAAGTCTTCATGTATCCATGAAAGATGGCAGCATTACATCATCATGGCAAACAAAGTCAGTAATGGCTTTGCGTTTTTGTACTTCAGCATTACCCATATCTGCAAGTGAAAGTCTGAACCAAACTCAACTCGATACCAAAACGTCTGTTACTTCTAACACTGACACTAAGTCACTGCGCCTTTGCTCCAGTACGTCTGACAGTGCTTCTTCTGAATTATTTTCAAGTTCAGAGCTTTACAACACACACCTTCCTTTGAAGACAGATTGTTTACCTCACAACCCCCTTTTTTACACTGACATGATGGAAGGTGGTCCACTGTTACTTGATCACGAGGAGCATCTCTTTAAGAAAGCTGCTGTTAATACGCCGTCTTATAACCCATCCATGAAAGCCAAACCAGCAAGTAAAGAGGGTATATCTCAACGTTCTATCAGTTCAACTGGCTCCATTGATCAAACTAAATTTGACTAAATTGTACTCTAATTTGTTGAGCATTTGGTGGAATGTGCCTATTTGTGAATTGTTACAATAGAAGGAGTAATTGCTGCTTTAAGTGTATGCGTGTGTGTTCGATGCACAAAAAAACAGAAATGTCGTACACTGTGATAAAACTTGTACTTAAACTATGTGATTGTAGTACCATGCTGTAACATTGTTGTTGTTGTTGTTGTTATTATTATTATTACTATTATTAATGCTTGGAAGTAGTACTACATACCATAAGGATAGCATTTGTGATTTGGTTTTCAAGAGTTTTAACAAAAATGTTACATTTCCGTGAGCTGAGTTTGATTGTTTTCTACCACCAAATTGCCTTGAATGGGATTTTGATGTTTGGTTGCCAAACATTTTTTATTACAGGCTGAGCAACAAATCTAATCGATGTCTTTGGGTTTACTTATTTGGATTCCCCCCTACTGTCTCAGTGACTTTATTGTATGTCAACATGACAGAGCAAGTATATAATATGAAATATAGTTGTTTTTTTGTGCAAATTAGAAAGTGCAGTGAGGGCAGGGCTGATATTTTTTCCCCAAATGGGAATTGTATGCCACTTGTCTCAAACTCATCGTTTACTTTTCTTTGAATACAAGTTGGGAAAGTACAAGTACATGTACAAATACTATAAAGCTTTCTTTCTTTTCTCTCTTTTTTTAAATCAACTTTGTAAATGAATGCCTTCTTAACTAAGCTTTTTTTGTGTTTTCACCCTTTATCACAGTTGAATGAGGTTTTTCAGAGATAATCAAATTTAGTTTTCGGTTGTACTAGGTTGGAGTTTTAGAAAATATTTTTTTATATTATGGTGTAAGCCACATTCATTTGTGCATTGTATTGTAATCGGAACGAATGCATTGAAAATACTTTTTACTAATTGGATTTTTTTTTTTTTTTTTCTCTTACTATTCTGTCATAATACACTGCCTTACACTTAATAAACAGATTTAAACAGCCAGACTCATTTGTTTATAGACGCTATGACAATGGAGTAATTGATACATCAATCTTTATGTTCAATCAAACTTAGTAGCTAGTTTAATGGGGTATAAGTGGCGTCTTGAGGGGCTTATTTGTACTAAAGTCTATTATATGGCCTACATTTGTGTGGTCAAACTTGGGTATGTTGGAATAATTTATATAATCTTCACAATATTCATTTTAATGCCAAGAATGTATGGAACTCAATTCAAATACTGTTCTGACCCTGTTCTGCACGACAGCGCACACTTGTTTTCCGGTATCTGGCAACCCTGAGCAAACTGCGACAGCGCCAATGGAAGCGAAACACAAATGTTACAAGAGGAGATGATGACAACAATGTCGGTATCGTTTCAAGCCTGCGATGCAAGGTATTTGTTACTGTGTTACTTTGACATGCTTGTATCTATAATGTCGCCATCAACTTTACGCCAAGTTATGATCGTGTTCCGGGAGAATATTAGCTACGCATAGCCGCTAACATAGCAACCTCGCGCTTCACTGCCCGATTTGCGTCAGGCACGCTGCACTCCGCAGGGTGATCAGCATCACTAGGTCCAAAATACTTCATCTCATTCGGTACACATTTAACTTGATCAAGGCGGTCCTTACTTGTGAAGAATATATATGTACACATTGTTCTGATCGTTTTGATTTCTCAAGTTTCGTTTTAGCTTGATTTAATTATTTTTGATTTATTATTTTGAACTATTGGTATAATTGCACTGACCAAAGTCCTGTTGGTCAAATAATAATGGGTCAATGCTTATTCGCAATCAACGTTGTTTGTCTGTAGCGCGTTGCCGTATCCATCATGGTAGACTCTGTTACGCATGCGCGAACTACTTTTGATTCCAATCGGGTAACGACGCAAATTAGATTGAAACATTTGCTAATATTATTGTTAGTTAGCCACTCCGCCTAAGGTCAGGATTTGATGACAAGACTGTCCGATGATACCTCTTCGTATGGGTAATTCTCTTTATTAGTGACTAACTTAATCTGTTTGTTGATAAAGTCTATCAGCTGCTGCAAAATGAGAGTTAGCTTGGGGTTGGCCATCCCGTTACTCGAGGCCCACTGTTGTCAACCGTGTTAATGCGTTCGAATGTTATACATATGTCATTGTTTATGCCTCAAACGAGAATAACAATTTGTGTATATATCAGGTGCTGTCCTATAATTTAACCTTTGATCGTGTCACAAAGTCAGCAGGATGGTGCTGATGGTTTCTGTTTGTTTTGACGTGGTCTGTGTTTCGAGCTAACAAATTAAGAGGGTGAAGCCTCTATTTGTTTTTGTGGTTTTTTTTTATATGGCGTTTCTTGTGCTTGGTGGTGCTGGTTGGTCTGACCATAAATGAGGAATTGACTTTGAATAAATCCACAGTCTTTTATGTCCAATCTTCCTTACAGGAACAGATTCCTATTTGCACTGTGTTACTGATCAGTTGCTACTGATTTATTGAAAAAAGTCCTACCTTTGTTTCCATATTGAGCAATCAAACCATTGTCTGTCTATATTTTGACTGTGTATGGGACATCAGGGTCAGTAAAGCATGACTGGAACAGGCACCTGGTTCACTTGTTGCTATGAGACAGAGCCACAGGCCTGTGCATGTACTCTCCATGTCTGGAGGCCTTGCTTTGACATTGCCTGTGATCTGGAAGTGGAGACGAAGCTGGCATGTAAACATGTCATTCTGTATTAAATGCCAAGGGGTTGTGTAGACTTACCATTCCTGTCAGCATGGCTTTCTATAACAACTGATCACTTTGAATATGTGCAAAGATTATGTGTGGTCAGCTGCAGTTTTGCAAGCAGTCTAGTGGCAAAACAAAAAAAGACATTGTAATGCTATGTATAATAAAATACCAGTTTTTATCTTTTAAAAGAACTGCACGAATTCCTTTTTAATTGGGTATGCTTTTTGAGTTGTGTTGTAGATTCGCAGTAAGTGTTTAGCTTTGGTGGCTGTCTGAAGAGAGACGAAGAGCGTGTTTGTGTTAGTCGTGACTGGTAAAAAGGAGTTAGCCGATGACAAGGCTGTGTTGCTAGGCAACCAACATCATGGGCTGCACCTCTTGAAGCGCAGTGCTGGATGCATTTACCCTCTGTAAGACTAGAGGCATATGCCATCTTCTCCTTCTCTGCATTTATGTAGGCTTATTTTGTATCTTAAAAAAATGCTTAAGGTCTTTTCCGTGACCTCAACTGTTTCCCAAATAAATTGTGTTTCATACTGTCTTTGAAAGGTCTGGAGGTGTGGGTGCAGTGCATGACCCACACGCCTCAGTTCATCTTATTTGTTTCTCACTGAAGTTTGTTTAGTCATTATGACTTGATAGTTCTGTGATAATGTTGATGTACTGTATGAGTGATACAGATGATAACATCTTTTCAATATTTTGGCATTTTCTGTTAGTTAAACAATAGCGTATTTAATTGTATTATAATTATTCATCTACTGTGTTTTTCAGGTTTCTGTAGTTTGCTCATCAGGCCACAACAGAAGCCCCTTGTACAGAGCCTGTAAAATCCAGTACTGAATATGGTTCCCTGGTTTTGGTGGAGGTTAGGAAACATGGGGTGGACGTCTGAAGTGTCGAGACAAACGTGATGACAGCATGGTCCATTGTGGTGTAGCTCAAAATGGAAAAACACCCATGCAGGGAGGACAACATTGACTCAAGTGAGAACCAGCCTGCCACTGACGAGTCAGAAGATGGGAGCAGCTCCGAGAGTGAAACTGAAGGACAGCAGTGCCCCAGGGTTCAGGTGAACAGCGGCTGCAGAAAGAGGGACCCGCTTGCTATCACCAAGCCTCATCGCCAACTCTGTCGCTCACCATGCCTTGACCGACCCAGTTTTTCTCAGAGTAGTACAGTACATGATGGCCGGGAAGATGACACAAGCAGTACTGTACCAGGATTTAAATCTGTTAGTGAAAAGGAGTACCAAGCCAAGAAGGAGTTTGCTTTAAAACTTGGTTATTCGGGTGAACAAGTAGAGGCTGTGCTCAACAAATTGGGTGCAGCTGCTCTGATTAACGATATTTTAGCTGAATTGGTTAGGCTCGGGAATAAAGTGGATCCTGAAGTACAAACTTGCACTAATCCATCTACTTTGGTATCACGCTCCCCTTGTGTCAAAGAGAACACAAGTCCTGAGGTGTCATTGGAAGAAGAATCAGTAGAGGCAAATGACAACCTAAGGCCCATTGTATTTGATGGCTCAAATGTTGCAATGAGGTAATGGAAACTTCACTATTGACTACTGTTGTGCTTTAATCAAGTATGTAAATTTGATGTTTTTTTGTGTGTAGCCATGGAAACAAAGAAGTATTCTCCTGTCGTGGCATCCAACTTGCGGTTGAATGGTTCAGAGAAAAAGGCCACAAAGATATTACTGTTTTTGTCCCAGCCTGGAGAAAGGAGCAGTCGAGGCCGGACGCCCTCATTACAGGTAAAATGACATGATTTACAGTATGTGTAATGTCCTCTGTGGATATGCCTTTCTTCTACTTTTGCGGACATTTACTTTGATAAAGGATTTTGATAAAGTATCAAATTTGTCAAATTTTTCTTGTAGATCAAGAAATATTACGACGTCTAGAGAAAGAAAAGATACTGGTTTTCACCCCATCCCGTAGAGTTCAAGGCAGGAGAGTGGTGTGCTACGATGATCGCTTCATAGTGAAGCTGGCTTATGATTCTGATGGAATTATTGTGTCAAATGACAACTACCGGGACTTGCAAAATGAAAAACCTGAATGGAAGAAGTTTATTGAAGAGCGTCTCCTTATGTATTCATTTGTCAATGACAAGTAAGTAAACATACATAATACACTGCCTGTCCAAAAAAATAAGTCACAGAAAAAAAGGGCGCTCGCTCTATTAGTGTATAGCTTTTTTTGGACAGGCAGTGAATAAATATCATTAAACAACATCCCCCCTTCATTTAATTGTCTTTTAGATTTATGCCCCCTGACGATCCTTTGGGAAGACATGGTCCAAGCTTGGAAAATTTTCTTCGGAAACGGCCTGTTATTCCAGAGCACAAAAAACAGCCTTGTCCTTATGGTAAGTTAATTTGTCAATTACCATACAACCAGAATTGAAATATTTTTTTTTAATGATGCCTTTCTTTGAAAAGGTAAAAAGTGCACATATGGACACAAGTGCAAGTACTATCATCCAGAGCGTGTGAACCAGTCTGTCCGCTCAGTGGCTGATGAACTTCGGGCTTTTGCTAAACTGTCGGCAGTGAAGACAATGAGTGAAGGGGCTTTGGTCAAATGTGGTGCGGCGGCTCTGAAGGGTGACTGCAGCTCCGAGGCCAAACGTGTGGCTCCTAAACGTCAATCAGACCCCAGTATTCGCTCAGTGGCCTGTGAGCCTCCAGAGGCGCTGTCTTTGATCAAGAAGTCAGAGAATAATTCGGTGCCTTCTCTTGTGACTGCTCTTAGCGTGCCCACAATGCAACCAATCAAGAGCCATGCAGCTGGGGCCTTGAACACCCGCTCTGCCAGCAGCCCAGTGCCCGGCTCCCTGCAGTTTGGACGCAGCTCCTTGGAGCATACGTCCAGTGTACAGTATCCACCTATACTGGTCACCAACAGTCACGGAGCATCTATGACTTACTCGGATCAGTTCCCAAAGTTCGACTCGGTGGTTAGTGACCATGGTTATTATTCACTGCACAGTGACTTTTCAAACATGAGCATGAGCAGCATGCATAATGTCGACAGTTTCTGTAGCATGGAGCATGAACATGGCATGTATCAGAGAAATCTCAGCCACTGCCCTGAATCCTGCCTCAGCCACTCCAACAGCGATTCTTTCTCATCCTATGGAGACATGTACCAGAGCTCGGTGGATAGCAGTCTGGACGATAGTCTGAAAGGGCAAAACCAGTCGTCAGCGCAGAGCAGAATGCAGGCATTTGCACACGGTTTTCGTCATGAGGTTCTTACTAGGGTTCAGAGTTATGGACCAGAGGACCCCAAGCAGGGTTCATGCAAGCAGCAAACGGCTCATCTCGCCCCACATCTCCAACATGCTGCAGTCGGAGCCAGATCCAGCTGTCCTGGTGACTACCCTCTAACTCAGACATCCCTCCCACCTCTCTCTTCACAGCCTACACGTTCCCTCGGCATGACCCGCATGGATAGCATTTCAGATTCCAGGTTGTACGACAGCAATCCTTTGAGACAAAGGCGTCCCCCTCTGTGTCGTGAGCAGCATGCGAGCTGGGACCCTTTGCCTTGTGGGAATGAGTCCTTCGGGTATCACTCATACCCACTGAGTCATAGCTTGATGCCATGTTGCGAGAGGGTTATGGTTCGCAGTATGCCTGACAAAATGGAGCAAATTTGGAACTCTCCCTGGGAAGCGGCCTCGGTGGCTGAGCACCAGGAGCGGTACGTCATCCCGGACCACCAGTACCAAACATATCGAAACCTTTGTAACATCTTTCCTGCTTATATTGTTCACTCAGTCATGGAGAAGAACCCACATTTAACAGACCCACAACAACTCGCTGCAGTCATTGTCACAAGATTGAGGTCGTGCAACTAAGTAATGTCTCTAAATTACGTACGAACAATTATTTGAAAATTGAATTACTATTACAAACATAGGCACTTATTTGATGTTGCTGCATATGCAGCAACTGCCCTCAGGAGTTAAGATTCATCAACATAAATCTTCAATGTGCAGAATTTAGATTTATATCAATCACTGAGTAGTGATGTTAACATGGTAAATAAAATAGATGTCTCACAGTAGGTCTTCATTTTATATGCAGGATTATGCACATGAAAGTAACACAATTGAGAAAATTGCATAATGTCACTGTCACAAGAACTGAACCAGAGCCTCACAGAAGCTAATCTTGACAAATCCAAAGATTGGCTTAAAGCATTCATTGAAAGTGCCCAAACTGACTATATCTGACCATAACAACATTAACAACGTTTGCTCTGCTCAAGCACATTTTGCTGCGCTCTGTAAAGTGTTTGCCTTACCCTTTTTTTCACCGTTTTCTCTGAATCACATCTTCTGTATAACTCTAGTTCAGATCCTGTCATTGTGTGATGAATAGCATTTGAAGAGTTTTTTATGTATTTAAATAATTGGTTTTGGTCTGCCTCTGCTGTAAATAAGATAATAAGATAATGAAGGTGAGTGTTTACCTCACAGCATGACCCACGACATTATGGCCTTATATCTGAATAACCTCACACAGTCGTGTCATCAGTTTCAGTGAAAATCTGTGTAGTTGAAGCTCTACACTTTCAAATGTAAAGCACTATATCATTATCTAAAGATATATTTTCTCAACATCGTTTAACAAAACTATTTTAGTAAAGAGTGCACAAGACAAGTCAAAAAGAGTTTTGACTTGTGAGTTGTACGTGCGCACATTTATGTACATATAATCATACAAAAGCCATTGTTTCAGTGTCATTTTAAAGCTGCTAAATAATGCCAAAAAATATTTTTTACCAGTATTTCACATGGCTCCATTTTAGTTCACTGAATTAAAAATAATTCAAATGTTAAAATTAGTACACATAGTACAGTTATTGTATTCTTGATTTGACTGAGTATTTATTTTTTGCGCTAACTATTTAATTGTAAAATATTTAAAGCAATTTTATTAGTTCTGTTTGACTCACTGATGTTGTTAGCTGGGCATTGTTAGAATATGGTAACTTTGTAGTCTGGCACCAGTGTTGTGCTTTATTTATCAGACTTGTTTTATTAAATAGATCAGCAGATGGCATTTCAGGTTAGGAAAGAGCAACAGATTCAAGTGGGTGATGCCCACTCTAATTGATTTTACAGTGCACTAAAGATGACATTGTCTACATGCAACACCAGAGGCTTAGTTTTAAGCATTGGACCTTGATTTATAGTCCCAGATGTGTACGTGAGGAAGAGTAGGTGAAATGTCTGTGCTGGGATGACCTTAGAAACCATCAACACTTTGCACAACAATCCTGCATTGGACTGAAGGCTTTATTTAGAAGGCTCTTGAGTATTTATAGGTGAATGAGTTGTGACTTTTATGTCAGTTATATTTACTGTATGAAAAAAGCATGTTTCAGATGACGGTTATGGCCTTGACTACTCAAATTGAAGAAAATGCAGGGTGTAGATTATAAAGGGTTTGGGCTGTGCCTTGCAGCGAATTGCTCTCAGGATGATTTGTTTTGTAATTTACACTACTACAAAAAAAGCTCATTGAACCTATAGTAATTAAAATATCATGTGTACAGTTGAGATGTGTGTATGTTGAAATGCCTAAAGTTAAGTGTTTACTCTGTACATTATTAATTTAAATGTAATCTGAAAAGCCATGGCTTTACATCACACACTGCACTGAACAATTGGGCCGCTAGTGGCTGCCAACAAGTGAATGAAGCAGATTTAATGCTCTTTTCTAGCGGTGGGAGTTATTTCAGAAGTAGGGAAATGATTGCAGTAGATGTTTTGTAGATATGCAAAATTAAAATATGTACGGTATATATCGTCTACAATAAAATGATTTAATAAAAAGACTGAGGTGTCGTCACCAAAGCCTTTTGCAAACACACAGTAGCACATTTCTGATGACTACCATAATATCATTTGAATACCATCATCGGGATCATTCGATTTTTGTCAATATTACCCACCCTGCTCGTCGCACTAGCTGTATGAATTATTTACGTGAACACGTTGGATAAAACATCTAGTAGAATTTCATGTAAAGGGCACTTGAATTTTCCTTTTTATGATCATTAAATAGGCTGTTGTTGCTATTTTTATTGGAATTTTTGTGTTAAAAGGTACTTTATTTTTAATTCTAGCTCAGCATTGCTTCATAAATGATTCTTAATTGTATCCACTGTATGTTCAACCATAATGTATGAACAAATATATACAGACTATATCATGTTTGAATGTGTAATACCCAAATGTATTTTGGGCTTTGCTGACTTTGTTTTTTTCATGAAAAAAGACACGGCTGTGTTTGGCCTACTGTCTGTTCATGAGAAGGTGAAACAAACTGCCTAAATGTTTCGACATGTGAAACAATCAGATTGCAAGGCTGCTGTCAAGGTTGTTTCTGGCATTTGGCTTAAGGTTTGCGTGCAGTTTTATTGAGCTCTACCCTGAGATCGTTATACATTGCAAGGAAGTGCAAACTAAAACCATTTAAGCACATTGATGCTTTGACCACAATTAGTTATTCTCAGTGAATTGTAATGAATAACATTAGCACATGATGCCGATATCAGGCTACACTATGTATGGCACAGTTTTGCCAGGGCAGTGGAGTACTTCCACCCTCTCCTTGCAGTGTCTATTATTTGACTTCTTATCTATACAACCACTAAAGTGGTTTGTTGTCCTGAGATTTCATGGTAAGTGCCGCAAACAACTAAGCCACAAATGTCAAGAATTGACTATTGCTTGTTGATACAAATTGTATCTATACATTGAATGTAACAAACTACAAATGTAAAATATGAATATAGTTTTATTTAACTAAAGGGGGGAAAAAACAATGCCATAATGTTTGTGACACTGTGTGTCACTGGGAGTAGCCCACTGGTATGTACTTCTTCTTACTGGGTACAATAGTTCTGTACAGGGACTTTATGTGCTGCGAGAGCACTCCTCCCTGAGTACAGCGCTAAGCATGTCCTCTTTGTACATAAAACTATCATGTAACGTTCAATACTGTGTAGTAAGTTATCTGTGCACCTTTGGTACATTGCAATGTCTGCTTTATTCTATTTTAATGGGAGTTTCAAGATATAAAATATTTTGCATAAAAAAACTTGCCAAAGTTATACTTGGTGACTTCAAATAATGATACTAGAGATTGTAATCCAGTCCTGAACTGTACACGTGTTGCCAGGTGGTGTCCCTGTGCTGCTCTAAAACCACTTGTTTCTTTAAGGCACACTGCAGTGAAAATGTTCTTGTCCCAAACAGTTTCAGCTGATTGTAGAAAGTTTTCACTTTGAGATGTTTCATTTATGAGCTATGACTGCCCTGTGTGACTCCTAATAAATTGTAATTTTATTCACTGTAGGTTATGCAGCAGTATGAACTATATTTGGTCAGCTTGATACATAGAAATAATGCCAGATGCTGATTTCTGGCTCTATTTAAGGTGTATTATAAATAAATGAACTAATTTAATGTACAATTTAAAAGTGATGATTGAGATCTTTTGTTTGAGTGATCTGTGTACACATTTCATAGATCTGTTCACATAATTGGATTTTAAAATGGTTGTGGTCTGATCATTGTCCACCTCTTGAGTCTTTGCTAATGTTGATGTGTAGTGTAACAAAACAAAACAAAAAAAGGAATAGAAATACTTCGGGGTGTATTTTGAACACAATCTTATACTCAGGTTAACTTTACACCTATTAAAAGTTATTTGAATAAGGTTGGTTAATCTTTAAGTGTGCTGTATTTTAAATCACTGAATGGAAACAAAAGCTTTTATAGACCAAAATAAGTATGCTAAAATAGAGTATTTTGAGTCTAAAGACTCAAACAAAATGTAAGTCTTAATGACAAATGTGTTTATCTCCATTAATAAAGAAATGTTATGGTCAAACTTGTGTGGACGTGTTTTATTCTCAATATAAGATGTTTAAGTCTAAGTAGAAAAGAAACAGCCCTGTTCTGATTTAGCCCTCACATCTTTAACTCTAGTTACATGTGAAGCTTTGACATGTTTAACTCTAGTTACGTGTGAAGCTTTGACATGTTTAACTCTAGTTACGTGTGAAGCTTTGACATGTTTAACTCTAGTTACGTGTGAAGCTTTGACATGTTTAACTCTAGTTACGTGTGAAGCTTTGACATGTTTAACTCTAGTTACATGTGAAGCTTTGACATGTTTAACTCTAGTTACGTGTGAAGCTTTGACATGTTTAACTCTAGTTACGTGTGAAGCTTTGACATGTTTAACTCTAGTTACGTGTGAAGCTTTGACATGTTTAACTCTAGTTACGTGTGAAGCTTTGACATGTTTAACTCTAGTTACATGTGAAGCTTTGACATGTTTAACTATAGTTACGTGTGAAGCTTTGACATGTTTAACTCTAGTTACGTGTGAAGCTTTGACATGTTTAACTCTAGTTACGTGTGAAGCTTTGACATGTTTAACTCTAGTTACGTGTGAAGCTTTGACATGTTTAACTCTAGTTACGTGTGAAGCTTTGACATGTTTAACTCTAGTTACGTGTGAAGCTTTGACATGTTTAACTCTAGTTACGTGTGAAGCTTTGACATGTTTAACTCTAGTTACGTGTGAAGCTTTGACATGTTTAACTCTAGTTACGTGTGAAGCTTTGACATGTTTAACTCTAGTTACGTGTGAAGCTTTGACATGTTTAACTCTAGTTACGTGTGAAGCTTTGACATGTTTAACTCTAGTTACGTGTGAAGCTTTGACATGTTTAACTCTAGTTACGTGTGAAGCTTTGACATGTTTAACTCTAGTTACGTGTGAAGCTTTGACATGTTTAACTCTAGTTACATGTGAAGCTTTGACATGTTAACTCTAGTTACGTGTGAAGCTTTGACATGTTTAACTCTAGTTACATGTGAAGCTTTGACAGTACAATGGAAACTCTAATTGTGTGTTCTCAATTCGGCGCTCATTGTTTCCTACAGGAAGCTGCGCAGCAGCGACAAGAGTGATGTCTCACTGTCAGCGCTGGCTCTACACCACCTTTTCATCGGACACTTTGTGTAGTACAAGGCCTATGCTCTGTCCCAATGTCCACTACCATGTTTTAGGTTTGACCAGTCATTCTAACGTTAGCCAGGCCCTGCTGTGGCCGGGCTGTGTAAAGTGTTTGTGAGCATGTGCTGCTGTGAGAAGCACACGTACACAGACCTCTTCCCGCCATGCGCCCCGCGCGGCCTGTGGTCACTGCCGGCTGCGGCCATGATGATGATGCGCGCGCGCGGGCGGAGTCTCTGCCTCCTGTCCTGTCATCGCTCTGGGTGTGGTTTTGCAGTCGGGGGTACCGTTAGCAGGAAATAAAGCTCCAGCCCATTTGAACCAGGCCGAACAAAGAAAAAACACCCACCCGGCGACGCAAAGCAGTGAAAGCACCTATTTTGGAGAGATACAAAACGACAGAAAGCTTCAGCGACGTGGGAGGCGTTCGACTGGCTCCGTTGTTCTGATGGGAAAAAGTTTTCTCCCAGTATCATAACTGGTCCTCACTTTTCTAACTTTTCTCAACTTCACTCGGACGCAAAGACCCAAAGATGCCGAAGACGGTAAGATGGACGTTTTACTACTGCGCATGATTGACGCGTCTTTTGTCTGTTGGGTTTGTGCGTGAACGCTGCGTCTGTGATTTCCCCCTCGGGGCAGACCTCACCACAAAGACGACTCATCTTTTGTGACTGTCCCGGGCCTGCGACGCATTAGCTCCTTTCCCATCCCACATTTAGCCGCGCTACGATGGGACGAGCCACATCCCAAAGTGTGATTATTCCCCGCTTTAGAGACTTTCCGCTATGTGCGCGTGTGTGTGCGGTCCCGCCTCTGTCTGCGCCAGCGTCTGCCGCCAGCTCTGCCGCCCGCGTCAGCTCTAGGACGTTTGCTTCATCAGATGATTGTAGAGAATGTTGCTGTTCGCGAGAGGCTTGTGGATCACATGTAGGAAAGTGTGAGGTGGTTAGCTGCTCCGTGGCGCTCCAGAGGCCTCCGTTCACTCGGGTCTGACCAGCGTCAAACAAGGAGGCATTTCAAGTGTCACATCCCAGCTGCCCTGAACTGCTCTAAATGGAGGCAAAGTTAAGGCCGAGAGGGAGGGAGAGGGGAAGTGCATATCAGTGTGTGCTCCGATCTGAGAAGGCTACATTATTGCCCTTTGCGCACTGTTCAAAAATGTCTCACTCATTCTGGCTCCAGCAAAGTGAGTTCCAGACAAAGAATGCCTCTCTCCATTGTTCTCATCTTTTCATATATGGATTCATTGATATGATGGTGATGATGAAGCAATAAAATGGTCTGATAATCATTAGGCCTTTATAAAGAGACATCCATTACTTTATTTTGGTCTTCCTGTCATCTGACTATTGTTCTTGTACATTGTCTCACTTGTTCAGGTCACTTTTTCTGTGGCGGAGCTGTGACATTATGGTAAACAGGCCAGTGTTGGATGCTCATGTGGTCAATTTGGTCAGTTATCTGTGCAATGAGAGGGCCCTGATGCATTAAAGGGGAAGCTCTTGGGAACATAATAGCTCAGAGGAAGGTGAGAGGTTTTCCTTAAAATAAACCCAACGTGAAGCCAGGAAATTGCAGTGTGTCTCGCAATTAGACAAGGCACTATTTTCAAAGCAATGATGGCATAGTTTGAGAAAATAAAACGAGTGTTGAAAGTGTACTCTCCTACAAATACAATGTCAAATGCAAAGTTTGAAGTATTTATTTTACAGAAAAGTGATTTATAACTGGGAAAACTGTCACTGCTTGGTCTTATTCTGGCTTCGTTTCCCAAGGAAGTAGAGTTGTGAGTCAAGGTTTCTGTGCTTACATCAATTCCTTTCTGGTAATTTCCTCGTCTGCAGCCTTATATGGACTTTCACATCACGCTTAAGCCCTCTCTCCTCCCATTCTCCCCTCAGCGGGCTGCTCAGATGTGCCATGCTCCACTTTCAAAAACCAACCAACAGATAGCATCACAGACTGCACATACAAATTAACCCATTTTGGGTTTTTTTAGAAACATAAAGTACATACAATTGTGTTGTTTTTAGTTTTTTGTATCAGTCATTTAAAGACTGTATCACATCTTCAGGAAGACTGTCCGTTTTTAACCTCATACAGGTGAAACGCAGATTCCCCTTGTTCAGACCTCAGAGTCGGAGATGGTTCATATGTCACTAGCATGTCTGCGATGTACTTTGGTGCTAGGCCATGGAGAGACTTGTACACAAGCAGAGCTGCTTTAAAGTCTGTTCTCTGAGCCACAGGGAGCCTATTCTCATGGTGCAAAAAACATATTCTATAATACTATGGAAAAGAGATAACAATCAATAAAAATGTTGATGCCATAATATTTTTTTTGCCCCAAATCTATTATTTGACATAACAGCTGTAGCATGAAATGAGGACAGGGAAGAGACATTCAGAAGTATTATTTCAATGCTTGTTTTATTTTCTGGGTATTGATCTGACAACCCTAGTTTGATCACATCTTACCTTTTGTTGAGCAATAATAGATATGGTTAATGTGGAAAACCAGCAAATGGGACTTAATTTCACCTAAACTATAGAGCAGGATTATAATAACCATTTTGTTGTCCATGTGTACTATGTTATAACTGACATAGGGTCAGGTATCATGTATGTTTCCATGGCAAATTAATAAAATTTGCAGGGCAGAAATAAATGGAAAGCTGGAGGTATGTAAGAGGGGGTTTAAGAGTGTAGCTCACATAGCAGTGCAGATTAACAATTTGTAAGCAGGAGGCGAAACCACAAAACCGCTCCGGCTATAGATATTTCCATCAAAGAGAACTGTAAGTAATTGTCTTTGTATGATTCAGATAATGCATTCAGTTTAAAGGTTTGGTTTTCTAGTTTGTGAAGTTGAACATGATATTTGCTTATTATGGAAATGGTTCTAATTCCTCTTTGATGTTGTGGTCGTAGGTTACTGTGGTGTAGCTTTTAGCCTTCAGAATGTATTGTTTACCTTTTTACTTCAAATTAGGTTATACGTTTATCATTTTATTACATCTTTCTACATGATCATATTTTGATGTTTGTTCAAGTATAGGAGGCTTTTGGGCATTTCTTTGTGGTCCTGTTTTAAAGGTGTGTGTGTGCGTGCGCGTGTGCGCGTGCGCGCACAGCAATGTGCCTGTTTCTTGTCTAAATGTCTCACCTCACCACAATTTGGTCAATTATGTGGGGTATAGTTTGACCAAGCTACTTATTACTTTGATTGGTTTAGTAGTGCATCAATTGGCTGTAGGTATAAATCTATATTGACAGAATGTGCTCCAAGAACAAAATATCCCGTCTTCGTGGGGTCAGTTTGTGTAATTACTGCAAACCCTGTAGTTTAGATCTCTGGAAACAACAACAATTATTTTACTAAATTAAATATACGGCACACATAATAATAATAATAACAAAGGTATAAGATTTGACTGTGAAGCGAGTGAATAGTTTAAGTTCTTGTGTGACTAAGCACCTCTTAGTCTATGAAAGTGTTCTAGTATTTATTATATGATTCATCTTAATTCCCCTTTCTATTTTCTCACGTATACTGAATAATTATATGTCACGTAAGTATAGGATACCAATGGGGTTTGTGTCCTACCCTGAAGGAGACGCTTAGTTCTTTCCCGTTGTCCTGGCAACCACACAATATAGACAAAACTCCAGGAAGTAGCAGTAAAGGAATCTATTAAAAGGTGTTAACGGACACAATAGAGCTGACGATTGGGGGCTGACACAAAAATGTATTATCAATGCTTTTTTTTTTTTTTTTTTTTTTTTTTTTGTAGCCTTTTATGTCAAAGAGTGTTCAGTTTATCTAATCTTCCACCGCAAATATTTATCAAGTTGAGTTGATATGATCTTTTGACCTGCCCACAAGTCTCCAGTTTTCACATGATGTTCTCTGTAAGATGCCTTCAGTGGCTAACAAAATGGCTGCTGTACTGAGAAAAAGTACAGTACATTCATATGCCATAAATAAACATACTGTAAATATTATTCAGCATTGCAATTAGGTTTGAATAAAGATGTCTCAACTAGATATACTTCTGCTGCTGATGTGGATACAAACAAAGGCTTGTACTCTATGCTGTTGGTATCCACTGCAGCCAATACGTGGAGTTAAGTTAAGTTTTCTTTCTAAATTGTATTATTGTATTATTATTATTATTATTATTATTATTATTATTATTATTATTATTATTATTATTATTATTATTATTATTATTATTATTATTATTATTATTGAGTGTGTGGCTGCAGTGAATATTGTATGGGGGCATATTTTGAAATATTTAACCCAATATAGGGGTATTTTTCCTGTAATTATAATAAAATTTATTACGGTAGATATTTTTGTCAGGGATACTTTTTTTTTTAACATAAAGGAGTGAATGATGCAGCCTCTCATTTAAAATATGTAGGTGTTGACGTTTTCACTTCTCGTTTCTGGTAATGTTAGCGGTTGATTTCCCACGGTGCACTTCTCATATTAATTATTAGGTTTGATATTTCAGTGGGCGACAATACAAGCCATACTACTTGTTGAGCCACTTTCTATTACAACTTGACCTACAACTATCCTATTACTAATGCTAATCTATCTGTTATCCAATATTATAGCTTTTGAATGGGCTAAAGTACTCAAATTATCACCTACACAAACGGGAAGCTGAAACCTGTGAATAAAAAGTGTAACGCCAACATTTTTATTCAAAACACAAGGCACATATTTCTTATAATTATGGCCATAGGTGAAGTGAAATAAATGTGTGCATGGTATGTTCTTCTTGTGGCACCGATTGAGTTAACGGTGTTGGATTGACACATGCTTAACTTAATCCAGAGAGCTGTGAATAATAGGCCATGACACAGCAGTGTGAGGAGGCTGTTGTAGCTGCACAGCTAATAATAGTCTTCTTCTAAATCCCGGCCGTGGAGGACACACCCTAACAAGACTCACATTTACGACCATAGTTCCCTTTTCATGCTGCATTAGCTACTTTGATGAAGGAACTGAAAACTTTATACTGATGTGAAATGATTTCTTTATTTTCCTCTAAACGAGTTGTGGTGAAGGTTAAAGCCGCACAGTAGTTTCACTTTTAACACTCACTTTTGCCGATGACAGGATGTAACAGAGGTGCAAGTGTCCTGTGCAGTAAAATGGGGTCCTGCTGACACAAATGGGAAAGAACGCAACTCTAATCAGCCCCGCAACCGGGACATAATGCATACCATTGTTGTTGAGGTCAGGCGTGGGCCTCAGTCTGCACAGCTAAGTCCCCATAGACGTGCATGCTGCCCGCTCTGTTATCTCAAAAACACAGAACACTGAAATGAAGCAGTTTTGTGGCCTTTTCAAATCGGTGTGAAGTCAAAGTTGGTTGCTGTGATGACTGTAAAGGAAAAGCAGAATTGCCTAATTTGTTTGCTTGCGTTGAATGAGATAAGTTGTTGAAAAGCTGACAGTGTTTGAAACATGGCAGGATGTAAGCGACCCTCCCGAGAGTTCAGTGTTTAGCAGTCGAAAGAGGAGGCTCGTAGGACCCAGCCACCAGAGGATGTGGTTACTTCCTGTCTAAATTCAATGCACAGCCTGAGCCAGATTGGCAGATTGCTGTACAAACGTTTAGGGCTGAAGGCCTTATCAGTGTTTTAAAATGTAATTGGCAATCAAATACCTTCAAAGTGGGCTAACTGGGTGTTAAAAGGTATTTAGACTTTGTTTGGAGCTACATTATTTCAAAGTTTTTTGATTTAATAGAGATCGATATTTTCCTAAAGCTACCATTTCTACAATAACTTAGCTTTTTCCAAAACCCATGTTGACACCTAAAAGCGCTATATTATAATAAATGGTGCTTTCTTATCATCTTACTACCATTTTAGTCTAACGTATACATACAATTTATATATTTCTCGATCTATTTCATCCAGGCAAAGAAAAATGGTAAATAATACATTTGAAAAAATATTATTATTATTGAGTTTCAAGCCAGTAAACATGACTAGTAGTCAGTGTTTTGGGATGTGTATTCATTTTTGAACCACACAAAGGATTATTGGCACAAAAAAATTCTAAAATATGGAACAAAGCTCACTCATGTTGTGTTCTTGTCTTTACAGATCAGTGTAAGAGTCACCACCATGGATGCTGAACTGGAGTTCGCCATTCAGCCTAATACAACAGGAAAGCAACTCTTTGACCAAGTATGCTATCAAAATTATTATTATTTTATATTATATTTGTGTGTGCGCATCTCACAATTTTGTAAATTATTCATTTTTTTACCTTTTTTTTTAAGGTGGTTAAAACCATTGGACTGCGAGAAGTTTGGTATTTTGGTCTCCAGTACCAGGACACAAAGGGTTTCTCAACATGGCTAAAGCTAAACAAAAAGGTATCAATAACTTATTCTGCTTTTAACAACACATTCCTTCTCTTTATACAGATTAAAGTGGCTGTACCCGATTTACTACAAAACAATTAGTCTGCATTATGCTTCTATTCACAAAGCGTTTTATTCTCCAAAAACCAGGAAGTTGGCTGTTGGCATGCTAGTAGACGGCCAAACTCACTCGCTGTCCCTGAAAGTTATGAAAAGCTTATAAGCCCATTGGTGAATAGTTAGGATGGACAATCGAACGAATTGGTTCTTTTGTTTTTTTTTCACATTTTTAGGACTGTAAAACTCAGGTACAGCACCACAGCACAAGTGTCTTTGATAACCTGCGATTTTTGTTCAGGTGACAGCCCAGGATGTGAGGAAGGAAAGCCCCCTGCTGTTTAAGTTTCGGGCCAAGTTTTTCCCTGAGGATGTGTCTGAGGAGCTGATCCAGGATGCCACGCAGAGACTGTTCTTCCTCCAGGTGAAGGAGGGAATCCTCAACGATGACATCTACTGCCCCCCGGAGACGGCTGTGCTCCTGGCCTCGTATGCAGTGCAGGCCAAGTACGCCGACTACAACAAGGAGGTCCACACGCCGGGATACCTGTCCAGTGAGAACCTGCTGCCTCAGAGGTAACCCACACAGTCTATCCTCAAATGGGCCAACGTCCTGCTCTCAGACGTTGGTTATC
Organism: Eucyclogobius newberryi; assembly: GCF_026437365.1. Taxonomy (NCBI): domain Eukaryota; kingdom Metazoa; phylum Chordata; class Actinopteri; order Gobiiformes; family Gobiidae; genus Eucyclogobius; species Eucyclogobius newberryi. Next base: position 17,372,285 of record NW_027315779.1, on the reverse strand, counting down.
TTTCAGTATTTTATTCATTCATATTTAAAAGGAAACGAGATGCCACAATTAAACGATAAAGGGGACATATGCTTTTTTCAAGTGCTTATATTGAACGGTAACATGAGTAAATGATCATTTTACATGCTGTTCTTCGTATATTGCAATATTGAGACGTAGAAATAGAAACGGTCCATTGATTGCAGAGCTGATAAGTCTCTTTGTAGTGACATTTCATTGTAGCGAGCAGTGTATTTTTATTTTCTAAATGTGGCTGCGTGAAATTTTAGAACCTAATATGTATCTCTTTCCATTTATTTATTTATTTATTTATTATTTATTTATTTATTGAATAATCAAGCAGCCTCAGCTTTAGGACTATACTCAACCATGCAGGAATCAAAATACATATTTGAGTTACCAATGTAACAAAGATCACTCAACAGATGGAGGCTGGTAAAATTACTATTGTTGATTTGCAGATTTTTGTTAGTCATTATTTGTAACGATCAATATTTTCTAATGTGAAAAATACAATTTATTTAAAAAGGGAAAACTATCCCTTTCCCACCATCAGGAGGTGGCTCACATTTGTTTTTAATTACATTTGTGTGTGTTGTGTTTTCAAGAGTACTCGACCAGCACAAGCTCAACAAGGAACAGTGGGAAGAAAGGATTCAAGTCTGGCATGAGGAACACAAGAGCATGCTAAGGTATTTCAGTATTTCACGCTTGGTATTTTTTATATTCCCAGTGATAACCTTTGTGGTTTTCTCATGTATAAAGTTGTAATTTTGTGTGGTCCATAGAGAGGAGTCCATGATGGAGTATCTAAAGATTGCTCAGGATCTTGAGATGTATGGAGTGAACTATTTCAGCATCAAAAACAAGAAAGGAACAGAGCTGTGGCTGGGAGTGGATGCTTTGGGGCTCAACATTTATGAACAGAACGACAAGTTAGTGAAAAAAAATATTGTAATTAATGTATATAGACATAAATATGAAATGTCAGTAACTGACTCAAATTTGTCTCCAAAAGAATGACACCAAAAATTGGATTTCCGTGGAGTGAAATAAGAAACATTTCCTTCAATGACAAGAAGTTTGTAATTAAACCAATTGATAAGAAAGCACCTGTATGTATATTTTTATACGAGACATTCCATAATTACTCAATGATACCATAAAGGTGACTAATATTTTCTGCTGGCCTTCAGGACTTTGTGTTTTACGCTCCAAGACTGCGTATTAACAAGCGCATCCTGGCACTGTGCATGGGCAACCACGAGCTGTACATGCGCCGCCGCAAACCCGACACCATTGAGGTCCAGCAGATGAAGGCCCAGGCCAGAGAGGAGAAGAACCTCAAGAAGATGGAGAGGTAAGATAAATCACTATCTAACAAGCTATTCATTACACTGTAAGTTTCTAATGATAATTCATTGTTTTTTCTTCCAGGGCTCTGCTTGAGAATGAAAAACGGAAAAGAGAAGTTGCAGAAAAGGAAAAAGAAAAGATCGAAAAGGAGAAGGAGGAACTCATGGAGAGGCTGAAACAGATCGAGGACCAGACCAGGAAGGCCCAGCAAGGTGGGAGACCCCGACAATGGCACTGCCTGTTTACTCACACAATGTAGCCTATGTTTAGCCTCTGTAATTTGTGTGGACGTGTGTGTCTGTGTGTGAGTAGAGTTGGAGGAACAGACGCACAAGGCTCTGGAGCTGGAGCAGGAGAGAAAGAGTGCTCAAGAAGAGGCTGAGCGACTGGAAACGGACCTCAGGAGGGCAGAGGACGCCAAACTCTCCCTGCTGCATCAGTCCGAAAACCAGATGAAGAACCAAGAACACCTGGTCCGCAACAAATCCACTCACAATGTCCAAGTAAATAATGAGCGTCTGCATTCATGTTTCACATTTTTGTTGTTTCTTTTAGGCGACAGAGTTGGCAGATCTGACGTCCAAGATTTCTCTCCTGGAAGATGCGAAGAAGAGGAAGGAAGAAGAAGCTACAGAGTGGCAACAGAAGGTCAGTGACTCCAACAGGAGAAATACAAGCAACTTGCAATTGCTAAAATGACTGCAATTGTTACCATGTTGCAATTGAAAGAAGAGAGCATGATACAATGTAATAGCCATATCTGACTTCAACTGTACTGAAACAATCATCTTGCGCTGCCATCTGGATTGTCACGTGGTATAAAACTCACAATAATCTATCATGTTTGGCTCCCGGCTGCTCCGTTTGGTGCGTCTGGTGCAGAGCAGTAAGCGAAACAAAACAATAACATTGTAATAATTGAATTGCTAAGGTAGCAAGGGTAAAACATATGCTACACATGAATTTAATAGAAAACTGAATTGTTTCATTATTGTATAATGTGAATTTACTGCATGAGTTTGTGGTCAGTGCTGGGAAGTAAACTAAATACATATTCAGAATACTCATTTTGAGTTACTGTATTCTGGAAGTTACGCTTTCTTTGATGGTATTCAGAAAGCAGCTTTTCTAAAATCAAACAAATTCAATGTGGTATTTTATTATGACATTTACGTGTCTGAATTAGTGAGAAAAAAGGGGAAATGCAGCTCTTTCATGTGCAATTTTTCCTTCTCGAATTTGTGATAAATATATATATATATATCTCATAAATCTAAACCAGAAACTTAACCTGGACTAGATCAGGACTAAAATAGGACTAGAACTGGACCAAACCAGGTCCACATCAGAACTAAAATAATTTTGATTCAGAACCAAACAACGACCCGCATGAACACACCCGACGACTCCTCTGAAAGTCCCTTCTCTTTTCCTCAACGACAACATCCCAGATTTATATGACAGACTCTTATCCTCTGATCTGATGAGGAAATGACTCTATCCAAACCTTTGCGGCGTGATATCAGTACACTGTTATAAATAATCAATACATATACAAGTGTTAATAATCCAATAACGACGTCAGTTTTAGTTTTGCTATTTGCTCCGGTCCACAAAGCTCCTGTCATTCCCGGTAGCTGGATTTGCTCTGCTTTAGGGGCAGGGCTGAGGCACAAAGCTGGCCTCACATCTTTTTTTGGTCAAAGCCACATATGCCAGTCGACAGTGACTCATGCTTTTGCCTTTGTGGAGAGGAAATCCTGCTTTACCTCATTATGGCGCTGGATTGTGGAAAGCTCCGAATGTGATAAACAGTGGTTTCCATTCGTGCATTTCTGTGGCATCCTGATCACATTCCACTGTTACTCAAGAGCTAATTTTGTACAGCCGTATCATACCAGTTAACGTCTAGGAACATGAACAATAGATGAACGATAGTCGTATATTTGGATATTAGAATTAGTGTATATATATATATATATATTTGCTTTAATGTATTTGTGGCGAGTTGCCGTTTAAAGCTAGTTAAAGAGAAACACTAATGTAAATGGTGTGGGATACACATTTATAACGTTACAATGCGTTTCTTGTTGTTCGGCTTAGGCCACGATGGTGCAGGAGGATCTGGAGAAGACCAAAGAAGAGCTCAAGAACAAAGTACTGACCGCTCACGTGCAGGAGCCGATCAACGCAGAGAACGACCACGACGAGAACGACGAGAGCAGCGCGGAGGCCAGCGCCGAGTTCTCTTCCGCGGTGACCTACAAGGACCGCAGCGAGGAGGAGCGCATGACCGAGGCCGAGAAGAACGAGCGGCTGCAGAAGCATCTCCTGGTGAGGGCTGAAGAGCACGTCACATGAAAACACACATAAGCCACAGTTGTCAATTTCATAATCATTTGAATGAATATGAATGAGCCTAAGCATAATTTTACCCCGTTGAGTAATAAAAAACTACAACATATTTATTGAAAATACACATGCCAGTAGTTGTGGGAACAGAGGAGAACCACAGGGAAATCTTCATTATACTGTGTTTAAATAGTGACACCAATAGTTCTGTTGCAAATATTTATCATAGTTCTCAAGTGACATTTTGTGAAGAAAATGTAGGTTTAAAATGACAGGAAGCAGTGCTGAGTTATAATAATGTATGTCACATCCAGTCAGGTAATGAAAATACAAACGTTAACAAACTTGTCAAATTAGGGAAAACTAAGAAACACTTTTACCTAAATTGTAATTGTGTTAAAATATGTTTAGGAAAATGTACTTTAATTGATTTTCCTTTGTTAATATTGTTGTATTTCTGATTTCTTGGACACTCTGATAACACTATGATTTGTGTGTGTCCTAAGGCTTTGAGTTCAGAATTGGCTAATGCTAGAGACGAGAACAAGAAGACGGTAAATGACATGATCCACCAAGAGAACGTGAAGGCTGGACGGGACAAATACAAGACCCTGAGACAGATCCGCTCTGGAAACACCAAGCAGCGCATCGATGAGTTTGAGTGCATGTGATGTGTACCTGCTCTGTGCCTGGAATGCAGTCCTGCCTGTCTCCACTCCATAAATCAGATCATGTGGCTAGAGCAATGCACAAATATGGATCTGAAATATTCTGTTATCATTCCGCCGTTTGAAAAGGGACATACTGTGTGTCATTCCTCTTTTGAGGTTTTTGTAGCATTTTAGTACTTGTCCTATGCCATTATTTCAAAACATGAGGCAATTAATGACATTAATCAAACCAAATTATTTCAAAAAGTGTGTTGCCAATATTCTGCTGTAAATACTGAATTCAACTCATGTGTCCAAGCATCAAACCGTATTGTGCAAATAAATACATCGTTACTGTGGGGACCTAACAGGGCAATATTTTAGTATATTTTCATTTATTTTATTTTTATCTGATTGGAGCCACAGTCACAAACCATACAGTATTTAAATATCTGTCACAAAGTGACATTGAAGCTTCAATTAGCTCTGTTTTTACACGTTTCGTTGTTTTTATCATGTGCCGCATTTTATTGTGCACTTCAGTGTTAAATCTTCAGATGTTAACCAAATAATATGGCATACCCATTTGTCATCAAATGTGTTCATTTTTTAGTTAAACGTTACATTATTGTTGTAGCTATGGCAGATAATCAGATAATAACATGAAAAGAAACATTTGAAGTAAAATGATGGCCCTACTTAAGTCACATTTGGGGATAACGGTTCTATTTGATAGTGTTTTTCTTTACGTTGACAAAGATTCAGATGCAGATTTGGAGATGCACTGGAAAATACTCATGAAAAATATTAAGGACAAAACTTCTGTCTTTATGGGCAGAATTATTATGGACTTTAATAAAATCAGTATTTAATTTTGTGTATTTCTATAATTGAAATGTCCGGTTCTAAAAATAGCAGGCTGTTTTGTATGAGCAAAAATAAAAGGCCCTGCTTTTGAACTGGTTTTATTATCCTGGCTCATGAACAGTATTAGCTCCTTTGAGTTGTGCAGAAGGAACTAGGCTTTGCACATTTAGTGATATTTTCTATATGTGAAAAATAACTATTTTTCCAGTTTCAAACGAAGGCAAATGGTGATAAATATTCTTTGTACTATATTTTGCTATCTCAAAAGAAACATTTTGGTAGGTGCAGAATCTCCTGACAATGAATTCCATTCTCTGCTGTTGTTATAACTTGTTGTAGATTTGATAAGAAAAAAATTGTGCCTATAAAAATAGCCAAAACAGATTTCGGATGAACATTGTAGCATTGTACACTATACTGTAACATACAGTGCCTCAATGATGTTGTTTTTACAGTTCCTTCTGTTTTCTGTCATTGAATAAAAATAAACATTTGCTTATTTGTCGTGCATAGATTGTTATAACTGATTAACACAGACACTAAAGTGTCCACACAACATATACACACAATCACAAGTTACAGCGCAGTACTCAGCCACAAGGTGGCACTACAACCCCATGTGTGACACCAGCTTCTACAGTCTTATTATTATGCAGAGAATCATTCTGCCTGGTCTTCTGTAGAAGCATCAGTACAAACAGTAGGTTCATCTAAATGGATGGTAGGAAGTTAAATATTCAGTGAAAGCCTGACATTTTCGGCGTGTTACTGTTATTATAATGAAATGAAAATTGAATGAGGTGCATTTGTGTCACTTCTGCTTTATGTAAATGCCTTAAAGGTGTTGACATTTTTCACCAGCACATTCTAACGGTCCAAATAAAACAACACAACCAGGGGCATGTCAGGCTTTGCCCAAGAAGAACCTTTCAGTTCAAGTAAAACGACACAGAGATTGCTACATCAAATAGGGCTCATTATTTGTTTATTTCCATGACTTGAACTAGTCTGGTATTGTGCATAAAGCCTCCCAAAAAGCATCCTGCACGGGGCCCCTCAAAGCTCCAAAGGGCCCTGGCAGCTGAAGGAGAGAGTTGGAATCAGTGAGTCATGATCTTGAGGTGCAGACGATGAATGAGGAGGATTATAGGGCGAGTCGAGATGGCTCTTTGAAGGAAGGAAGTTGAGTTTGTGCAAAGAGTCATCCAAATGTCTGCCTCATTTTCATTTGCTGGCTCACAGTAAGTTTCATCTTGCTGCAACTGCTGTGTTTGCTTGAAATGTGTAGGACAGCCTGAATAAAACACCAGTACATAGTAAACTGCCCTGCTCTATAGTTTTAGTAGGAAACGCTGCTGTCTGCTCAAGATGATTCTCTGCAAAAATGACAGTTTTGAGTATATTTGCACGAATATAAGAAATATACAGGCATAGCTAGAAAAATGCAACTTTATCAAAATAATCTATAAACTAAAATGCATGTATGCTATGCCTATTTTTGAAATAACGACTAACTAATATATTTAGGTTGCTCTAGAGCATAGGAATAACTATATAATATATATATATATTATATAGTTATTATTATATATATATATGTATATATATATATATATATATATATATATATATATATGTATATATATATATATATATATATATATATATATATAATAAATAGGATTGAAATGGTGTGGATAATATAAAGGATTTGATTTCAGAATAATTAACACTCTTGAATGTACTTATTTTTTCCTATGACCTATAAAATTGGTTGTGAGGCTATTGCAATATTTACTTTTATTTAATTAACACAACCTAAATTGCACAGTAGAATAACTTGTTGCTTGGCTGTAAAGTCTTACAGAAGCAAATGGGACAATGGAGGGGACTGAAGCATAAAATAAAAAGTAGTTTGTTTAGGGAAGCTGAAAACAGTTGGGCAGAGGGAAGTCTACAGGCTGATTCACACACAAAACCATGAGAGGAAGTTACATGTCACACTGGCCCGTTCAGTAGTGTCTTCATGTGGCCAACTCTCTACTTTTTTGAAGTGAGTCAATACTAAAATTAATTAAAAGTGATCTGACAAATATTCTCTATAAAAGGGTGATTACCTGTCCCTCTTTTGGTTTTCCTACAATCATTTAGGCCCCTGTCCCTCGTCCCACTCATTAATATAGAGAATGTACCTATTTTCCACATTGTATATGTGATGTTTTCTCAATTGTACTGTTAGTGCATGTATTATAAAACTCAAAGTGCTTTACATAGAATGAAAGTAGAAAAATTCACATAATTTACACATTTACAATACAAAAAATAAACAGTTATAACAAAAAAAACACGTCAACGTCAATGAAAATATGAATTCATGCATAACCTTGCTGTACATTAATCATAAGCAATATTTAAAAGATCAGTATTTAATTTAGACGCTTGCTTCAGAACTTGAGAACGTTCCACAGTTGGGAGGCAGAAATAAAACAAGACTTCACCGTGTTTGGTCTGAACTCCAGGAACCACCAAGAGACAAGCTCAGGGGATCATAAAGAGTTTGCAGGTCCCTCAACTTTAAACCTGTACCGTTTAAAGAATGTGGATGAACAGAAGAACTCTTTTTCAGGGGTAGAACGTTGTCTTTTTGTGTGTGAATGTGTAGGTTTATGGTGTTGGTGCAGTTTATGTCCCAACACTTTTACCACAATTTGAAGTGGTCACCATACTTCTAACTACTGGTAAACCCTCACTATATCCTCTACGCACTTTTATCTGCAAATGTGCCATGTTATCTCCACTTCACATTTATATTAATACTTTAAGAACACACATTGGCCAAAGCAACAGAAGGGACCGTCTTATCTCCTAAAGTGCGAGATGTGAAAGGCGTCAGTGGCATTTCACAAGCATGATTTGATGACACTTTATTTCCACATATTTCCTGAGCGCTAGCTTTGCACTTATCTTCCTTGTTTTGACTTCCCCTTTGCACGGCTGAGGCACAGTGGTCAAACGGATAGTCTTCTTCACAGTCATCGTTGTCAACGCAGATGCTTGAACCACTTTGAAGACGCTGGTCCGAGTTAATGTTCTGGTGTAAGTGCTGTTTCCAATGACTGTCTGGAGTTTCTATGTTTCACTTGTTCTTTATTTTGCAGGTGAACAACAGTGATTTGCTGAACCAGGCTCCCCACTTAGTGTATTTGTCAAGCTGAGTTGAACACTGTGCATCAATGAGTGTCAGTTTGTCAAATACACCAAGTGAGGCGTTACTCATCGACAAATGAAAGTATCAAGATAAGTATCCAAAACAGCAGGAATTTGTGATAATGAGAGAGAGTGTGCTTGAACGTGTAGTATTGGTTGCACCCTGTTTTAAAAAAAACATATTTTTAAATCTATGTAATATGGAATGGGAACAGTCATTTACAGCAAGTATGTGGATGTTTATTACTCAACTATGTTCGTGCAATATAATGTGTATAACTGTGTACAGCATGTGTTTTGCATGTTCTCCGGGAAGGTTGTTTTTAGGCGATAAATAAAGATAAGGCAGAGATCCGCTGTCTACAGAACCATCAACTTACTTTGCAGTGAGGAGTCTTAAAGGCTGAACCCATGAACACTTTGAAAAAGTTGCACACTGCTTGAAGAAAGACTGGTCAGAGTTGGTTTGACGGTAACATGTCTCATGTTTGCCTCATCAGTTTCCATGGCATTTAAAAATATATGTATTTATATATATTTTGAATGGGCAAAGGTTCTTAACTATCACTAGAAATATAACTATAAATAGGAAGCTGAAACCCATGAATAGGAGGTTTTATCACAGATTAGTGGAGTAATCATATCTCTTTGCTTGTGTTTCCTGTTCCTTTCTTTGTAAATTAACGTAAGGGAAGACATTTTATTTAGTTTTTTTTTGAAGACATATCTTATGAGCACCTGATGTTTCACTCTTTTTGATTCAATGACGTTTTACATTTTTATTTTAACAGTATGTGTTAACACCGGCCTGTAAACCGCAGTGTAAATCTGTAAAACTAGACATTAAGTGGCCAATGGTCAAAACAGCAACCTTCAGATTAGTGCGTTACAACTGTGTCTTTATACTATAATGTTATATTCAGGTGGACCACTAGATGATAGTAGAACTCCTTTAATTACATCACAAAAAATGCCTTTTTTGTACCACATCTGGAAACCTTATGAAAGAAAACATAGATGTCTTTTTTATTAAAGTTATTACAAACTTGTATTTGTAGCATATGTGTGAATACAGGAAAATAAAGTATTTATACTTAAACATTGAAATCTCTGTTACATAAACACAAACATTCATATTACCACTTTATAATAACTTCAACTTAATTAGCCATAATAAAGCATAAAGCATAATAGATAATGAACACATTTAATAAGAGGGTTAGTGTTGCCAAGTTCAACACTACATACTGCTCTGTGTGTGTGGCCACATGCAGGGCCAGAAAAATAAAAGTGATCAACATTTACACAACCTAAAACTCTCTTTAAGTGATCCACCAGGGAAATGAAAACGTCACACATTTTTTACACTATGTTTATGACACAAACTGCTTCGAAAAGTAGTTTCAAGTCCATAAAACTCAAGTGCAGCCAGTCGAAAGTGGTTTATGCCCAAGCAAACAGCAGATGTCAGTTTTCTTTAGTTTTGTCTGTTGTGCAGCTGTGTGAACTTCCAGTGAAGACGCTATAACCGTTTCCAGCAGACACCACAGAGGAAACACCGTGTTTCCTATGGGTTTGGCATTGGCGTAATAATGCCATATAAGTTGATAGTTGAGCTGAGGCTGGTCCCGGTGCAGCGTGACCTTGGTCCTTGTGGATGTTACGCTCTCCATGTCACCCTGACTCCTGCTTTTCAAAAGATAGGCATCTTTTTTTGGAAGGGATTGTTCATTGACTTAGAAACATGCTTGAAGGAGGATTACTTGTCCCTGGGTCTGATACTAAAAAAGTTATTCAAATAAAACATCTCTTGAGTTCATATAATTACTTTTCCGTCACTGTTCACTCAATTTTGATGAGACTTAATGAAGAATTGGTGTTTTGCTGGATGCATTCTCACCCAATGTTGGTTTGTAAAATCAATAATGCTTTCAGTAGAAGAACACACAGGCCTAAATGATTTTTAAATGGTACGATAATGTAACATTGATGATTGTGGTTTGCATTGAATGTTCTTTTGTGTTATTGCACAGGTAAGTCATTACCATTAGGCTTTTTGGCAGAAATATCAAACATTTCAGCTCATGAAATCACAAAGGCCCAGGATTCATTCAACCTGTTTGCAGTAAACTGTAAAAACAGAAAGCAAACACACACTGTCAAGTCCAAGAAAAGTCATGAAATAGTTTCCTGCTTGGCACCGACCAGTCAAATCTGAAATAATGAATGTCGACGGTCATCCATTTTTTCAGATGGAGTTTGCACATTTGTTCTTGATCACAACCTTGGTCACGGCCCAATCTGTCCATGGAACTGACAAAAGTTCAACCTCTGAAATCCGACTTTGAATTCATCTGAAATTCTTCTCTGGTCTCTGCTTCTTCTTACTGGAGCAATGATTGTGATAATCACTTCAGTGCTCCCAATCTTTATTTCTTGTTTTAATCTAAGAATTAATTTCATATAAAACAAAATGTTATATGAATAGCATGTGTGAACCATTTACTGCTGATCCACAGTTTCAGGGGATATCTTCAGGTTGGAGTCTATGATATATCTATATAATATATATATATATATATATATATATATATATATATATATATATATATATCTCCCTCCCTCAGTTTTATTTATTATAGATATAGATATAGATATAGATACAGATATAATATATCTATATCTATATCTGATATAGTTATAGATACATATCTAAGTATAGTTAGCCAAGATTGTCATCAGATTATCAAATCTGGAAACTGTAACAACTAAAACTGTTCAAAATAACTTCCACATTGTTGAGGTTTAGGAGCCAAAACACAAGCCACAGTTTTACGTGATTGAGCTGTATGTTGATCAGTATTTACTTCTATATCCTACTTGTGAATAGAAACCGTCTGCAGTGAATTATGTTTCCAAAACTATGTTCCAACCAAGTTGTGACAGAGCCAGTCCGTCTCTGTTTGTAGTGTCCATTTGTTTGCTGAATAACCGCGGGGCCTGTCCCGGGGCCTGTCCCGGGGTCTGTCCCGGGCCTGTCCCCGGGGCCTGTCCCCGGGGCCTGTCCCGGGCCTGTCAATGCCCACGCGCACAGTCCAACACACACTCATTCCCCGCTTTCCCCCGCTGTTTCATTCATTCGTATCATTGACATATTTCCTCCGATACTACTGTGAAGGGTGCACACTTGCGCGCATTAGGATAATTCTAATAATCACACACTCAGCCCAACAGGGGTGCAGAGAGTCACTCTGTCACCGGTCACAGTGCAGGTAACAGGAGTGCTGAGAGTCACTCTGTCACCGGTCACAGTGCAGGTAACAGGAGTGCAGAGAGTCACTCTGTCACCGGTCACAGTGCAGGTAACAGGAGTGCTGAGAGTCACTCTGTCACCGGTCACAGTGCAGGTAACAGGAGTGCTGAGAGTCACTCTGTCACCGGTCACAGTGCAGGTAACAGGAGTGCAGAGAGTCACTCTGTCACCGGTCACAGTGCAGGTAACAGGAGTGCAGAGAGTCACTCTGTCACCGGTCACAGTGCAGGTAACAGGAGTGCAGAGAGTCACTCTGTCACCGGTCACAGTGCAGGTAACAGGAGTGCAGAGAGTCACTCTGTCACCGGTCACAGTGCAGGTAACAGGAGTGCAGAGAGTCACTCTGTCACCGGTCACAGTGCAGGTAACAGGAGTGCAGAGAGTCACTCTGTCACCGGTCACAGTGCAGGTAACAGGAGTGCAGAGAGTCACTCTGTCACCGGTCACAGTGCAGGTAACAGGAGTGCAGAGAGTCACTCTGTCACCGGTCACAGTGCAGGTAACAGGAGTGCAGAGAGTCACTCTGTCACCGGTCACAGTGCAGGTAACAGGAGTGCAGAGAGTCACTCTGTCACCGGTCACAGTGCAGGTAACAGGAGTGCAGAGAGTCACTCTGTCACCGGTCACAGTGCAGGTAACAGGAGTGCAGAGAGTCACTCTGTCACCGGTCACAGTGCAGGTAACAGGAGTGCTGAGAGTCACTCTGTCACCGGTCACAGTGCAGGTAACAGGAGTGCAGAGAGTCACTCTGTCACCGGTCACAGTGCAGGTAACAGGAGTGCTGAGAGTCACTCTGTCACCGGTCACAGTGCAGGTAACAGGAGTGCTGAGAGTCACTCTGTCACCGGTCACAGTGCAGGTAACAGGAGTGCAGAGAGTCACTCTGTCACCGGTCACAGTGCAGGTAACAGGAGTGCTGAGAGTCAGACTTCTTTGAAATGCTCTAAATAGATGTATTTTAATTTATGTATCACTCTTCATCACTGAAAATACTTTGCACTATTTTTGGCACAATAAATCCACCTGTGCATTTGGAATTCGTCTTTGCCTGTGTTTTAAAGGAGTCAGAGCTGTGTTTAAAGGGGTCAGAGCTGTGTTTAAAGGAGTCAGAGCTGTGTTTTAAAGGAGTCAGAGCTGTGTTTAAAGGAGTCAGAGCTGTGTTTTAAAGGAGTCAGAGCTGTGTTTTAAAGGAGTCAGAGCTGTGTTTAAAGGAGTCAGAGCTGTGTTTTAAAGGAGTCAGAGCTGTGTTTAAAGGAGTCAGAGCTGTGTTTAAAGGAGTCAGAGCTGTGTTTAAAGGAGTCAGAGCTGTGTTTAAAGGAGTCAGAGCTGTGTTTTAAAGGAGTCAGAGCTGTGTTTTAAAGGAGTCAGAGCTGTGTTTAAAGGAGTCAGAGCTGTGTTTAAAGGGGTCAGAGCTGTGTTTAAAGGAGTCAGAGCTGTGTTTAAAGGAGTCAGAGCTGTGTTTAAAGGAGTCAGAGCTGTGTTTAAAGGGGTCAGAGCTGTGTTTAAAGGGGTCAGAGCTGTGTTTAAAGGAGTCAGAGCTGTGTTTAAAGGGGTCAGAGCTGTGTTTA